>NW_028301539.1:6917500-7127500 GCF_042242905.1 Orbicella faveolata | reverse complement strand
GGAGTCTAAGGAGCATTTGTTGTAGCCTTTTGGGTGCGTTTAAGAGGCTTTTCTTGAAGATTGCTTCCAAAGGCTTGGGGTCATATTCGACTAGCATTTTCCTTCCATACAGGTAGGTTTCAAACTTCTCCATTCCGGATACTATGGCCAATGACTCTTTTTCAATTTGCGCATACTGAACCTCTGTGGATGTCCATCTTGCATTAGAAATGCTCCCAGACCATGCATGGAGGCATCACACTGTAGTGTGGGCGTGGCACCTAGGTCAAAGTATTTTAGGACTGGAGTGGTAGAAAGGATCTTCTTTGTCTCTTCCAGGGCTGCACCATGAGCCTGCATATCCCATAGGAACTCGTTGTCGTTTTTGGTGAGCTCGCTTAGGGAGTCGTGATCTCTGAAACTCTCGAGGCAAACTTCTGTAGGTAGCTAGTCATCCCTAAGAGGCGTTGGATGCTCTGTTTGTCAGTCAGTGCTGGCATCTCTCTGATTTCCTTCACGTTTTAAGGGTTAGGTTGTAACCCATCAGCGGAGAGTACGTGGCCCATGTACGTGACGTCCTTGAGCCTTAGCTGCAGTTTCCCCCTCTTTAGCTTCACAACTTTATCTCGGCAGAGTTGAAGGAAAGCAATGAGTTTTTCATAATAGTCTTTCACTGCTTCATCGCCCATAGCTCCACATCCAAATACAAGGATGTCATCATCGATCGCCTTGCATCCATTTAGTCCTGCTAATGCCTGATCCAGTCTTCGCTGGAATTCCTAAGGGGCCGGTGAAATGCCGAATGGCATTCGGAGCCATCTGTATCTTCACCACGAACTGGCAAATGTAGTTACGTACCTACTTTTCTCGTCCAGGGACAGATGCCAAAACCCATTTTTGGCATCTAACACAGTAAAGCACCTTGCAATTGAGAGCTCAGGAAGGACATCCTCGATTGTCGGTAGCGGGTAGTGATTGCGTTTAAGGGCTTGGTTAAGTGGTTTGGGGTCCACATACAGTCGGACATTGCCATTTTTCTTCAAAGTGACGACAGTTGCTGATATCCCGGACGTGGGAACATTTACTAGTGTGATGATATTAAGGCCTTCCAAATCCAGTTCCTCCTTTAGCTTTTCTTTAATGGCGATTGGCACCTTTCTTGTTGGGAGTTGAACTGGTGGTACCTTCGCGTCAATTCCTAGGTGGAGATCATGATAACCTTCTAACTTTCCTTCTCCTCTGAATACATCAGCATATTCTTTGAGAATAGATTCTGTTACAAGTGGCGTTTTGCTCTGCGATGGTTCTTCAGTCTAAATAGCCATGATGCTTTGTCGGACCACAGAGATTAGTTGCATTTGCTCACTGGCTCGTAAACCAAGCAGAGGTTTGCCTTTTCCTTTTACAGCTACAAATTCCACATTGTATTTTCTTCCATTTCTGGGGTTCACAACTTGAACACGTTTCTTGCCAATCGGCTTCTCCTCAGTTTTGTTGTACATAACAAGAGTTACTTCTGCATTGTCCAGCAGGGGTAGACTGTCTTCATCATATACTTCTTTGAAAGACTCTTCAGCTAAGATATTTACTGTAAAATGACCATTTAACAGCATTACCACAAGCAGTTTCTCTTTGCGATCAGGATTTTTTACAGCACAGATTTGTTCCTTGACATCGACACAAGCAACATATTCATCAAATCCGGAATCCTCCACTGCATGCACTGGCTTGCGGGCATGTCTCGGTATGGGAGGTTTAGAGGATGTGGCCGAACCGGGTGGAGGCGGTTTGGTTTTGCAGGCCACCGTGAAGTGGCTTTGAATTCCACAGTTAGAGCAAGTCTTACCCCACGCAGGACATTTAAGCTTGTTCCAGACATGCGTTTTGGCGCAGAACTTGCAGCGGATTTCTCTCTCTCCTCTGGAGGGCAGAGGTTTCTTTTCATTGGACTGACTAACGGTGCTGACTTCCTCCTGATTAATTTCTTTCAATTGTTGGCTTGTGGTCTCATTTGATCTACAGATATCAATGCATTCCTTCAGTGTGAGTTTGGAGACTTGTAGGAGCTTCTTGTGTGCATGATTGTCTCTTACTCCAATGAAATTCCTGTCTCTAATTAGACTGTTCTCTAACTCTCCGAAGTTACATGTCTTAGCCAACGTGCGCAGTGCCATGACGTAAGCTTCCAGAGATTCGTTTGGCTCTTAGTCTCTCTTGTTGAATCGATATCTCTCGTAGATTTCGCTTGTCTTTCCGATGCACTAACGCTGTAGCTTTTGGAGAACAATATCAATGTCCTTCTTATCGTTTTCATTCTCGAGTTAAGCCTTCGTACACATCTGCAGCATCTGAGCCAATACAGGTTAACAGTGTGGCAGTTCTCAGCGATTTACTTACATTAGGTTTTCAGGATCTTTTAGACGTGCAGCTATTTCATAATTGTTCCAAGCACGGTAGAATTTCTTCCAGTTCGTCGCCAAATCCCCTGTGAGCTCTAATTTTCAGGGCGATGGGATGTTTATCGGGATTTCTACCAGATTTGGTTGTGCGACGGCTTCTTGTACTTGCACAGATTCGCTGCAGCCCTAGGGTTTCGGTGGCATACTTAGTATTTGAAGTTAGCTAGATTTCTTCAGCAGAGATTTCCTTCCGAAAACACAAGACAATTCCACTCACCGTTTTCTTCCGCTATTCCTTGTGAAGAAGTTGTCGAGTGGCTATTGCAGAACACAGCAGAGATCGGAGACTATCCTCGAGAATAACAGTTCGCAGATCAGAGTTGCTCAACCACGTGCGTGCGAACAAATCTCTCTCCAGAACACTTTCCCATACACTGAGGGGTAATTCCTCGATGGCAACAAATGTAGAAACCGGTTTTAACTTCTGACACCTCCTAACGTATTCGCTAAGACAGACAACGAAGCACCAGAGCCTCTAAACATAACATTTAATCTTGTAAGCCGAGGGTACACATCAAGTGAAACGAGCGAACACATCTGGAATCACAGATGTAAACTAAACTGTATAAATTAACTTCACATGCATAAATTAACATCGTTACAGAACCGGCAAGAAAATATTTAAAAGGCTGTAGAATTTCGCTTTTATGTGAGGCACACCGACTTGCTCTCAGCATTGGCTAGCTCTCTGGAGAGTTTTATAACATGATCTTCAGAGGAATGTTTACTCGAGTGAAGAAACAAGACAACCTGACTAAACAAGCCAGACCAGTTTAACATGCTGTATGAACATTTTCAGTTTTTGATAGACGTTATCAGTAAACGTGAGATGAGGCCAATTTGCTTGAAAATGATAGCAACATCTCAGAGATGAGTGAATGCACCTCACATCTAATCTATGGACAAAAATCAGCAGCCTTAAGCTATATTTTAATTAATACTGACCAGTTCTGTGTGCTGTTGATATCTCTGAGGATAACATCCCTATAGCAGATCCCGGCCTCCCTCCAGCGAGACAGTTTCCCCATGTTTGAAGAAAAGTGCTTTCCCGGGCCAGAAACCTATTATCACAATGAGCAAATAACACGTATTCACAAAGCTATGATTTGTTGAATATTTATGAAATAAAATAGGGATGTGTAGGAGATGTAATCGACACTACGGCCGTAAGTTCGAGAAAATTAAGAATTCGATTCATTCAAACGGAATATCAACGCTTTAAACTGTTGTTCAAGATGGCGCATATGTACCGCGTATTTTGTGGTGAAATGAGATTTGAATCAGCATCCAACAATTAAATTTGACAGGTGAAGTGTGCCTTAATGTGAGGCAGTAATTTATGATGAACATAAATTTTCGAAGCTTTGTTATTGAGGGCCTATAACCTTAAATCTGTTTAGAATTTGAGAATAATTGAATTTTTAAATGTTAAGGTATTTGATGTAAACGCGGCGGGTATTCGTTAAACGCCCCAAACTGTGCAATATATTAAAAACAAAGGTTTCTGAAGTAAGCATCTTTCTTTCCAGGCAGTCCCCCTGTCTTTGGTACAAGTGCTGTTAAATAGCGCCTTTGAAACGTTTTCAAAACAAAAACGTTCATTATCATCATCTTACTGCATTCGTATAGGTAGCTTGTGCATTTTAAAACTGCTTATGCGCTTGTCTGAACTGGAATGAGATAAATGTATTTTGGAAAAATGAAGATAAACATATTGAATGGAGACTAAAAACAGGAAATGATTTTCCCCGTCGATAGATTCAAACAGTTTTAAAACGGACAAATTTTACCATTTCCTTGATCGGTAGCAAGGCTCGGAGGTTTTGCGTAATGCGTGTAATTCTTTGTTATCAACGTACAGGGAATGAAGCGGGTTTTAGAAAATTGAGCTTTTCACGATTCCACGTAATATCGATAGTTTTTCCAATTTTTTTTCTGTGATATATATATCAACCCAAAAACATCTCCATGGATCAATTCATCTTGCCAAAAGGCACTTGTTACCCCCTGTCATACATTTCTTTGTAAAAATTAGTAAGTTTGGGCTTCATATATTCATGAGTTTCCAACGAATTCTCATGAAATTTGCATATTTGCTAAATTCGACGTAATAAATCTAGCGGTGAGGCTTAGTTTTGATGGAATGAAAAAATTGGAGAAGCGCGATAGACATCCTCAAAAAGTTCCGTAAGTCATTTGCATTGAAAAAACTGAGCTGTTACGTTCAGAAAAAGGAAATTCCATGAATGATCTCAGTTTAAATAAAAATCTAGTTTTTTTTTTCATTTTTATTGACAGTTGTCACATAAGGCTACGTTTTTAGAATAAATAAGCACGCATAAATTTTTCAAAGGTTAACAAAATTACACGAGGCTGTAGAAATGCTTGTTTATTGCAAATTGCTCGCGAGTAATCTTGTGATTAGTCGTTAATGACACATTTGCAAATAGACTGTTTGAGGCCTTTGACTATACATTAATTGTTTACTGAGGCCCGATCCAAACGCCTCTTCACTCCACTCCATACGAAAATAATTTACTACGGGCTTCTCGAGTTAAGTTCGACGCAAGTACGCCGTCTGAATCAACCTTCGCTCCAAAGTCGAACCTATAATTATCGAGTTAGGTTCGACGCATTACTGAAGCGGCGTTTGGACTTAAAGCAGCTGCTTAAACCAAACTGTCATGATCAATGATTTGTGTATTAACATGCTAATAGGACGCCGATCATAAAATAGGGTTTTGATTGTTGCCTAAAAGGTGCCTCGTAACTTTGCTGCGTTACATACTGAGAAGTTTACACATTGATAGTAAACCGATTCCAGCTTGCAGTTAAGGTTCAAATAGCTATCTTGCACATCAATATGACAATAGCAAACCCTGCTGAAAATGGACAGCAGAAAACGATTGAACAACTATTATGTTCCCCAGGATTACCTGGTGGCGGCCACCTGACATTTATTTTAGTTTTAAATTCGTTTCTGTCCATTATTGCATTTCTTGGGAATGCTCTGATTCTAATTGCTCTTCACAAGGAGTCTTCATTTCATCCGCCGTCCAAATTCTTGCTTCGTTGCCTTGCAACAACTGATCTCTGTGTTGGTATTATTTCAGAGCCTCTCTTTGTTACCAATTGCATGTCTGTAGTGAATGAATATTGGAATATTTGTCGCTACACATCAGCCGCAGGCTTTACAACAGCTAATATTTTCTGTGGAGTGTCTGTGCTGACACTGACTGCAATAAGCGTGGACAGACTTCTCGCCCTGTTGTTGGGACTGAGATACAGACAAGTTGTAACTTTAAAGCGAACCTACGTGATCGTTATTACCTTTTGGGTTGTGTGCACTGTCTGTTCAGCAATGTGGTTTTGGAGTCCCGTGATAACCTTGTGGTGTGGTGTATCATAGTGACATCTCTGTGTCTGGTAACCTCGGTCTTTTCTTACACAAAGATATTCCTCACCCTCCGTCATCATCAAAATCAAGTACAAGATCATGCTCAACAACCAGACCAAACAAATCAACTGAACTTAGCGCGATACAGAAAGGCAGTGTCCACTGCAATATGGCTGCAACTGACGCTGGTCGCTTGTTATCTACCTTACGGCGTAGTGACGGTATTGGCGGACAGATTTCGTCTGTTTATT
This sequence comes from Orbicella faveolata, assembly GCF_042242905.1. Lineage (NCBI taxonomy): Eukaryota > Metazoa > Cnidaria > Anthozoa > Scleractinia > Merulinidae > Orbicella > Orbicella faveolata. The sequence goes on along the minus strand of NW_028301539.1, from coordinate 7,121,414 downwards.
TCGCTTGGCGTTACGCATTCACTTTAGTTTTCGTAAACTCGTCATTAAACCCGATTTTTTACTGCTGGAAGATAGAAGACGTCAGACAAGCAGCGAAGGAGACTGTAAGACAAGTGCTATGCCGTTGTTTTTCGACTTAGCTCTTGTCTACCTAGGCAAATTATGAAAGAAAAAAAACTTTTAATGATGTTTACAAATTAGGCTTTTTTAAGGTTTCCTAAAGCTTGTCTTAAATTCAAGCGGTGCGTACTCATTTCAATTTATCGATCGGTATCACATATTTCTGTAGCAGAAGGGAGCAGCAAGAAAGCGATGTGACCATTTCAGTCCATTTTGTTTTTGTTGAGATAGGCTAAGTTAAGATAAGTAATTACTCCAAGTATTTCGTCAGCTACGCATTCTACTAGCTTTCTCAAAGATATTTTTCGGTACTGATTTATTATTTGATTTTTTGTTGCGTGCGTTGTCTGTGCTTGCCAAACGCCTGATGTTCAACCCCATGTACGATGTATTATTCAAAATAAACATCAGCTTTAAACGCTCGTTTGCAGCCTGATACCCTATTTCAATTGCAAAAACTGATCTCAGAGACCTATAAAGACAATTTTAAAAGAGATAAGACCCAAAGGCAAACGTATCTGGATGAATGTTCGAGATAATGATCGCTGCGAGCTTTACCCTCCGTCATCGCCAAGTACAAGGCCATGTTCAACAACCGAACGAAACAAATCAACTGAACATAGCGCGATACAAAAAGGCAATGTCCACTGCAATATGGCTGCAACTGGCGGTGGTCGCTTGTTATCTTCCCCATGGTATAGTAGTGGCTTCGGTGACTAGTAATGGACTATCTTCACCTTTTCTTCATGCCTCCAGTTATACAGTAACTTTAGTTTACTTAAACTCGTCATTAAACCCGATACTTTACTGTTGGAAGATAGAAGAAATAAGGCAAGCAGTGAAGGACACAATCAGACAATTGCTTTGTCACTGTTTTTCGACTTAGATCTTATAGACCTCAGTGTACAATGAAAGAAGAATAATTTCATTATGTTTAAAGATTTTAGAATTTCTCCTGGTGCTTACTCATGTTCATTAAATGACTGAGAAAAATACTTTACAGTGATTGGCTGGGAGAAGCCAAATTCATCGTTACTCGTTAATTTGCACTGCTGTGTAAATGAACGCGCGGGTGTTCGTGATTTTATCGCTCAGTCACACAGTAAATGAGTAATCGTTTGAAAGCTCGATCAGCTAAGCATTGTACAAATCAAATCAGAGGACGAATGAATCATAAATCTGGACCTGCGGTGCAGCAGACATTTTGAATTTTAATACTCGGTTATCTGATGTGAGTTTTGGAAAGGAGAAGTAAACTGACACCTCTCGGAACTCCAAATCGAAAGTCGCTCGGATACAATCGGATGTCCGAAGAATTTCCGAACCCACACTCCATACATTTACGGCTTCAAACCACGCATTAGAACGGCGACAACCCTCGTATTTGAAATTCAAAATGGTCACCACGATTTAAAATACACGTGGCCTCTTTCACCCGACTTCCACTAATTTGAAGTGAGGGTTCCCGGTGGAGTATGTATTGAAACATTCCCAATACGCGCCCTGTTAAACCCATCCGACTGAGGAGAGTAACTAATCGACAAATCTCAATCAAATTTGTACTTTCCCTAGCTTCCATTAGTTATAACAAAGAAGATGGCGGACTCACTTAGCTGAAACGTCTCTTCAATAAGGCGCAATTTACGGGTCATTGATGGATTCACTTTGCTTTGTTATTCAACCATTTTAAGTAAGTCCTCGTTATGCTGTATTGTTATCATAATTAGGCATTGAAGTAAAAGGAAGTAAAAGAAGTTAAGACCCAGTCCTCTCGATGTAATATACATAGTGAATAAATTAGCCAAAACACGCTGATATCTTTTCTGGCCTAAAAATTTTGAAATAAAATTTCGATTGTTCAAAAGCTGAATAATTTCAACCTTTTGGATACCTCACAGAGTCTACCTCCAAGCCTTTTGCTCGAGGGAGGGGACAACCAGACCAAAGCAGTTTAACATGGTGTACGCACATATTAAGGGTAAGACAGTTACACACAGTCCTCATTCTTAAGTTATATTTAGATATGATATCCAGTTTTCCAACGATGTTTCCACGAGTGTTGTGTGGAAGTTCCCTTGGAGGATGATATATGATAATGCATGTAAATATATGATATATGATAATACATTAATTATTTCTACAACTTCTTGAGATTTTCCATTTAGCAAAAAAAATCCGGAAATTTAGGTTGAAAGTCAAATGGAACAGTAATTTTCCGGAAAATCCGTTCGTAAATTGTAGACTACCTCCAGAGGTAGTCTTCTTCTGTTTCTGTTCAGAACGGAATGACTGAAATTTCCTTACCATTTGGTAAATGTTCCAGTCTCCAGTATCTCATAAACCGAAAACAATTACGGGAAATCGAATTGTAAATGGCAAGCGCCATCTCATTTGGTTCATTCTGACAAATGGTAAACACCCCAAGAGTGATCTAAACATAGCTTGACAGGGATTGCCTTAAAAATATGGCCTGTATAGGGAATAGATTGTTTTACCCTTCATTCTCACTTGCTCTTAACTCTGTGGATTAGTTAAGCCTAGGTATTTTTTTCCTTCATTAGTCTTCGTCTGAGGAGGCTGGGGAGGTTGCAATTTATGTACACCCACATGTATCTCCAAAAGTATTCTCGCAGCTTATGGTGTGTAAGGCGTCTGAATTTGTTTAGACTAGTGATAAACACGTGTCAATTACGGCGTCAGAAAACACCAAACTGACGTCAAGCTCCGGCAAACGATCGCAACATGTCAACACAACATTCACAAGCTCCGGCCAAACGATCGCAACATTTGAAAGCAACATATCGCAACATTGTTGGGTGCAACATGTTGCGCGCGTTTGGCCACCCTATTGCGACGTGTTGCGACATGTTGGGTAGTGAAAATTGAACTAGTGCGCATGCCCGGGCGCAACATTGTAGAACGAACTTGGCCAAACGACTATAACATCATGCAACATCCACAGATGTTGCATGATAATTTTGACCATTTTCGACTGTTCTTGAAACTCTAAAACGGGAGTTAGTTGTACTTGCATCCATCTCTCACAAGCACATGCGAAAATGACTTAAAAAAAAATTCACGACCAGGCCAGCTTTGAATAATTTACATACTAATTTTGTAAACAATACAATCCAAGAATATATTACAACAATACAACAAAAGATGCTTTGAGGTCTTCTTCCCAAACTGTCAATGATCCACATATTGACCTTTGGGGAAATAAATAAAAAAGGCTTTTGGATTGTTCCTCATGCCAGATCAGTTACTGTGGTGGCAGGTAACTGCGCCGTAGCTTTACTACATTGAGAAGTTTCGCTATTGACTCAAGATAAACTACAAATAGCTATTTTGCAGATCGGTATGGCAGCACCAAACTTCACTGGAGATGGACATCAGAAAACGTTCGAAGACTTATTTTGTTCGCCCGAATTAACTGCTGGACTGCACGGCCGGTTGACATTTCTTTCAGTTTTAAACTCTTTCTTGTCCGTTACTGCATTTCTTGGGAATGCTCTGATCCTAATTGCTCTCCAGAAGGAATCTTCGCTTCATCCGCCGTCCAAACTCTTGCTTCGTTGCCTTGCAACAACTGATCTCTGTGTTGGTCTTATTGCAGAGCCTCTGATTGTTACTTATTGGATATCTGTGGTGAATCAACATTGGAACGCTTGTCCTTACCTTATAGCGGCAAATTTTGTAACAGGTTATATTCTGTGTGGAGTGTCGATCGAAACTCTGACTGCAATAAGCGTGGACAGACTTCTCGCCCTGTTGTTGGGACTGAGATACAGACAAGTTGTAACTTTAAATCGAGCCTACGTGATCGTTATTACCTTATGGCTTTTGCCCGCTGTCTTTTCAGCAATGTGGTTTTGGAATCCCCTCATAACCTTACGGTATGGCATCATCAATACACCACTGTGTCTTATAACCTCTATTTCCTGTTACACAAAGATTTTCCTCACCCTCCGTCATCATCAAAATCAAGTACAAGACCATGTTCAACAACCGAACCAAACAAATCAACTTAACATAGCGCGATACAAAAGGGCAGTGTCCAGTGCAATATGGCTGCAACTGACTCTGGTCGCTTGTCAGCTTCCCTATTGTATAGTGCAGGCTTTGCTGGCTAAGAGTGGACTATCTGCATCTCTTTATCATGCTGGGAATTATGCAGCCACTTTAGTTTACTTCAACTCGTCATTAAACCCGATTCTTTACTGTTGGAAGCTAGATGAAGTCAGACAAGCGGTGAAGGACACAATCAGACAAGTGCTTTGCCTTTGTTTTTCGAGTTAGCTCTTGTAGACCAATATCATGGTGAAAAGTTAATGATGTTTTAAGACTGGGATTTGAAAAGTTCTCATGAGCATTGTCTGAAATTAAAAGTGGTGCTTACTCGTTTTGATGTGTCAGTATGAAATGTTTCTCCAGCAGTTAGATAGCCAAGGAGAGAGTTTTCATCATTGCTGTAAATAAAAAAAAATGTTTCAAACTGTAACTTTGCAACTGCGAATAGAGATGAAAAACATTAATAAACTGCCATTTTTTACCGCTTGGACTACATCACACAAAATACAGTCATAAAGTTAGACATTTGGTGTTTTTTGATGTTTTTTATTTCTCGTTCATAACACAGGCAGAAAGCACGGAGTTCTTACGAGATAAGTGAGTTATTCCGACAGGAAATGTCGGGTAGGACTTAAGTAAAAAATTCAAGTGTACTGAATATTTAGAATGACCGTCTCGACTTCAGCCCGGCTCTAGTGTTTCCATGATTCGTCTTCAGTTCTAAAATCTAAGTTTACAAAATAATTTATTATAGATTTATCGAATAAAACAAGGACACTGTGAGATACGTAATGAACACTCAGGCGGGCGTTATTCGAAAACTGTGACTTAATTCTTCATTGAGGCTTAAGATAAATTTCATTTTTTGGAGCATGGAAATTTTTCAATTATTTTGTTTTATAGATGGCGCATATTTCTGCAGCTGCGAGTGCAAAATGAGTTCACTACTAGAATACAGAAACTAAAATCGACAAGTGGCATGTGTGTTTATGAGAAGCAGTATTTTATAATGAAAATAAAATTTGGAAGCTACGCTTTAGTGAGCGATTGAACTGATGTCTGTTTAGAATTTGAGAATTGAATTGAGGTGAGCTACATTCTTGTTAAACTTTTCAAACCGTGCTATTAAAAACCATAGTTTGTGTTGCAAACGTCTTTCTTTCGAGACAGCTTTTCCGTCTTTAATATGAATTGAAGCGTTTGTTTATTGAACGAAGATCGACTTCCAGACTTAACAAACGTTCTTGGCGGATTATACCACAGATGAGATAAATGTGTCGTAAAAATAATGTCGATAAAGTTGTTGGAATAGAAAACAAAAAATATTTAGCGTCAAATTTAATCACTTTCAGGAAAAACGGAAAAAAAAAGTTAGGACTTCCTTTGTTAGCAAGGCTCATATTTCTTGGTATAAATGTTAACGTTTATTTGGCATCGGAAGTTAATTCTAAATATAGCGTGGGGAAAAATTATGACTTAAGTTTTCATTGAAGCTTAAGATAAGTTTCATTTTTTGGAACAGCCAAAATTTTTGAAATTTTGTTTTATAGATGGCGCAAATTTCTGCAGCTGCAGGTGCAAAATGAGTTCACTAATAGAATACAGAAATTAAAATCGACAGGTGGCATGTGTTTTTATGAGAAGCAGTATTTTATAATGATCACAAAATGTTTATTTGGCGTGGGAAGTTAGTTTTAAATATTGCGTGAGGAAAAAATGACTTTTAATTAGCTACATTATGGAGAAAACAGAAGTTATTAATAAGGTTGAGAGATGTGTGAGTGATGAACCTAAAAAAATCGTTTATTTTACACAAACATTTTTGGATAGTTGTCCAACACGGTTAAGTTTCGCCGGTCAAAGCAGCCACTTTCATCCGTGTCATTGGTATAAACGGCGAATGACGTGAATCACCAGCAGTTTAAATTAGCGATGATGGGCGATCGAAAGATCGAGGTGAGCCACCTTTGACTGAGTAGAATCGAGCCATCTGACGCACGAAATTAAATGCAAAACTTAAGGGTCTCGAATAGGATTTTTACAATAACTGTCTAATTTCTCGCGCGCTGATTGGCTCATTTTTATCATCAATAAGAGTACAGACGCAAAAAATTTTGATTTACGCAAGCTTTCAAGTAACACACTTACACACACACACACACACAAATATAAAGATACAAACAGAATGGAAACTTACAGCGGAACAGAATATATCCTTATGAATTAATTCAAATAATTGTAATATTTAATATGAATCAATAAAGTGTATTTTTAATTTCTTCTTTAATTGAAAATCAAGTAATTTTTTGTCAGACTCATCAAGAGAATTCCAAATTTTAGGTCCCTGATATCTAATGTTAAAGATTCCGAAATTAGTCCTGGTTTTGGGCAATGAATAGGATTGTTTAGAAACAAGTCTCGTATTGTAGGCGTGAATTTCATTAACTGTAGTAAAATAGTGATTAAAAGCAGATGGCAATTTTTTATGATGGAATTTATGCATAAAGATTGCAATATTTAAGACATAAAGATCAGGGAGTTTGATTATAGTAAGATATTTAAAAATTGGACTAGAGTGAGCATCAAATTTAGAGAAGGTTATTATGCGCATGGCTTTTTTCTGTAGAATATGTAAAGGTTTCTGGGAGGTTGGATAAGAACTGCCCCAGGCGATAATGCCATAGATAAGGAAAGGATAAATTAAGGTATAGTATAGATTAATTAAAACATTTAGATTTGTAAAATAACGGATTTTGGACAGAATACCTATACTTCTTTTGATCTTTTTAGCAATGTAATTCACATGACCTTTCCAATTTAGATGGGAATCAATAAAAATACCAAGATATTTGATTGAGTATTCTCTTGTCAGTTCTTTTCTATTAATTGTGAACTTAACATCCTGTATTAATTTCTTTTGTGGAGGATGAAATATAACAAAATTTGACTTATCTATATTTAAAGAAAGTTTATTAGCGCATAGCCGTATATAAATGTTATTTAACTCCATGTTTATATTAGACTGGAGGGTGAGAAGATTTTTATGCTTATAAAGCAAGTTAGAATCATCCGCAAAAAGGTGGAAGTCTAGTAATTTTGAGCATTTATTGAAATCATTTATATACAAAAGAAGAAGTAATGGCCCGAGGACTGAGCCTTGAGGGATTCCACAGGATACTGGATGCAAGTCTGATTTTATGTTATTCAATGAAACAAATTGTTGTCTATTGCTAAGGTACGAAGCAAACCACTCTTTAGCAATTCCTCGGATTCCATACTGTTCTAGCTTTTTAACTAGGATATTATGATTAACAGTGTCAAAGGCTTTACTAAAATCAAGAAATATCCCACAAGAATAGCTCCTTTCCTCGACTGCTAATTGGATTTTATCAATGATACTTAATATTGCATGATCTGTTGAATAATGTGCACGAAATCCAAATTGTTTGTCATAGAGGATATTTTTCTTTTGTATAAAATTGATAAGTCTATTGTACATTAGTTTTTCTAATAGCTTATTAAATATTGATAAAAAGGGAAATTGGTCGATAATTATTCAAACTAGTATGTGAACCTTTTTTAAATACTGGAATAACTCTAGCTATCTTGAAGCTACTTGGTACTATCCCTGATGAAAAAGAGGCATTAAATAATATTTCTAATGGTTTAGTTATTACTTGCTTTATAAGCTTCAGTGCTGTAATTGGTATGCTGGAGGGTCCACAGGCCTTACCAGCTTTAAAGCTTGCGATTTCAATTTCAATTTCTGTAGCTGTTAAGGAAAAATAAAGAAACTATCCGGATTTAATGTATTGAGATATTCTAGTGGTGACTTGATCACATTTGGAATGGAACTTGCAAGCCGGTCTCTTATATCAGCAAAATACTTGCAAAAAGCATTAGCAATTGACTTTGTATCAGTTATTTCAGAATTATTATCTATGATTTTAGCAGGAGATTGATTACAATTAATACAGTCATAAAGTTAGAAATTTGGTGTTTTTTGATGGTTTTTTTTTGTTCGTAACACAGGCAGAAAGCGCGGAGTTCTTACGAGATAAGTGAGATATTCCGACACGAAACGTCTTGTACGACGTAAAACAAAAATTATGCACTTAATTTTTACAATGACCGTCTCGAGTTCAGCCCTGCTCTGGTGTTTCCATGATTCGTCTTTAGTTCTAAAACCTAAGGAATATTCACAAAATAATTTATTATAGATTTATCGAATAAAACAAGGATACTGTGGGATACGTAATGAACACTCAGGCGGGCATTTTCCGAAAACTGAGACTTAAGTCTTCATTGAAGCTTAAGATAAATTTCATTGTTTGGAATATGCTAATTTTTTGAAATTTTTTTCTATGGATGGCGCATATATCTTCAGCTGCGAGTGCAAAATGAGTTCACTACTAGTAAACAGAAATTAAAATCGACAGATGGGATGTGCTTTTAGGTGAAGCAGTATTTTACAATGAACATAAAATTTGGAAGGTACACTCTATTCAGTGATTGAACATATATCTGTTTAGAATTTGAGAACTGAATTGAGGTGAGCGGCATTGTTGTTAAACTTTTCAAACCGTGCTATTAAAAACAAGGTTTGTGTTGCAAACGTCTTTCTTTCGAGACAGCTCTTCCGTGTTTAATATGAATTGAAGCGTTTATTTATTGAACGGAGATCGACTTATTTATTTAACGAAGTCGTTTATTGTACACAAATATTTTTGGATAGTTGTCCAACACGGTTACGTTTCGCCGGTCAAAGCAGCCACTTTCATCTGTGTCATTGGTATAAACGGTGGATGCCTTGAATCGTCAGCTGTTTAAATTTGGCATGGTGGGCGATCGAAAGATCGAGGTGAGCCCCCTTAGACTGAGTAGAATCGAGCCACTTGAAATTAAATGCAAAAAAGGGTCTTGAACCGGATATACACTCGCGAATGCATTACAATGACCAGTAGATTAAAAATTCACTTGTTCTAAAACAGGGTGTGCACGTGCTCTTTGATTACTTTATCTGCCCGTTAGGACTGGTTTGATATATAGCTTTAGCCAAGCCTAACAGCGGAGCTCCTGGGCCGGGTTGTTGAAAGCTTGATTAAGCTGTCTCAGGATAAGCCAGAATTTTGATTTGAGTTCTTTAACCTTGCGGTGAGATTTTGTGTTTATATTGTTTCGGCCTTCTGTTTTGGTTTAATAATAATAATAATAATAATAATAATAATAATAATAATAATAACGAATCTTTAGACAGGATTAACCCATCAGTACTATAAAGTACTGTTATCAAAGGGGTCCTGTAAGATTTAAAAATTTAAAAATTTAAAAAAGGTTAAAAAGGCAAAACTAGTACGTTGGGAAACATATAAAAACTCACGATTAAAAATTACAAATAAAAATGTTCGTTGGCCTTTTGCCTAAATAAAAGCCTAGAGTTCAGAGTTCTTATGTCCGCCGGTAAACTGTTAAAAATTGAAGCCCCTAAAAAGGAAAAACTCCGACGGCCAAACTCCAAGTTCATTTTCGGCAGTTCGATCGAGGAAAATCTATTTCTTGTGTTGACATTGTGACTTACCCTTGTAAAATAGTTCTTAAAAGGCGTGCATACATTTCCAATTAGACAATCAAAAACATACAGACAGACTTTTCTTTTCAAATAACTGTCAACTGATGGAATACGAATGTCAGTCTTGTTTTGCAGACCTGAGGAAATGCAGCTTAGTCCACGATGTTCGAGGTTGCGAATTAGTTGCCTGCGCGTATTTGAGTAGTTAAGTGTGATTAGACTACAATAGGTAAAAACAGGCATAATCATAGCCCTGTAAATGCTTTCTGCAGCTGCACAAGTAATGGAAGAACGAATTTTCCGCAGTAGAGTGACTCTCCCGGCCGCTTTCTTGTAGGTTTTGTTGAAATGGGTTTCAAAACTCAATGTAGGATCTAAATGAACACCCAAGTACTTGTAGGTTGTTGTGCTGTTTATAGGTAATCCATTTACCGTCAGATTGAGCTGTTTACCTTGGAGACGACTCAACCTTTGTGCAGTTCCGAAGATCATCGCCTCTGACTTCCCTTTTTTGAGATTTATGATGAGTTCATTCTTGCGAAACCAGGTAGCCAGATTGTTGATGTCATCATTTAGATTCCTTTCGATAACATCAAAATTGCTTGAAGAAGTAAAGATTACCGTGTCGTCGGCATACGTGATGATTCTGGATGATTGAAGAGGTTTGTGAACATCAGCAAAATATATATTGAACAGCAGCGGCCCAAGAATGCTTCCTTGTGGAACCCCAGTAAAAACGGGATTGGGTTCTGAGAGAACACCGTTGTATTGCACAGTCTGCTTTCGTAAAAACAGGTAATCTGTGAACCACTTCAGCTCATTGTCACAAATCCCATAAAAGGGCAGTTTGTTTAGTAGGCCTGAATGACTAATGGTATCAAAAGCTTTAGACAGATCAATAAAAACTGCTCCCGATACCTTGCCATTATCAGCTTCTTTCCTTATTATGTCTGTGAAGTATGTAACAGCCAGTTCAGTAGAGCGTTTAGAACGAAAACCAAATTGATTATCAGGGAGGTTATTACTTTCTAGATAGGACACCAGTTGACTATACACCACTTTCTCTAGGATCTTTGATAGGATGGGAAGAAGTGATATTGGTCTGTAATTGCCTATCTCAGATGAGGAGCCAGACTTAAAGAGTGGTAATACTTTGGCTTCTTTCCATTCAGCCGGAACAGTTCCAGATCTAAGTGATAAATTGATAATGTAGGTCAGCGGCTTTGCTATCACTGAAGCAGCATCTTTCAGCAAGCCAGACGGAAAGTTATCTAAGCCAGTAGCTTTTTTCCTTTTGAGATTTCTCAGCTCTTTGTAGATTTGCGATTCGTGAACCTCCTTGAACAAAAAGTTTGTTTTCACTGGCTGTAGGTAATTTTGTTGCGTAGGACGGCTCCAGATAAAGTCACGAAGCAAGAAGGAACTTGACTTTAGTAATCGAGCCACATTTGTGAAATAATTGCAGAAGGTGTTAGCAATAAGCTTTTTATCTGTTGTTTTTGTTCCATTTACTAACAACGCTGAGCCTAGCTCTGAGGGTGATTTCGTGGGATACAATTCTTTAATTGCCGACCAGAACTTATCTGGGGAATCCACATTGTTGTTTAAAATAATCTCAAGAAGGTTTACATAATCTCAAGAAAAAATTCTACTTCGGTTAACTTTTAATCCTTAGTTAGCGTTAACCGGCTTCAGAACATTCCGGCCCTGATAACAGAAAGTTAACCTTACATGAGCCTGCGATCCTATCGAAAACCAGAACTCGGTCAGCGGTCAACTTCCAAGAAACACGTGATCTCGATGAGCTCTACACATGAACCCGCGATATGGTCACAAAATACTGATCATACTGGTCAGCAGATACCTTGTTTTGACAAGTGTCAATTAACCATAACATGGATGTCCAATATTGGAGAAGGACGCTATAAACCATGGTTGTATGTCCCGGTCAACCTATTAGCTGGAGTATGGCCGCCGTCTTGCGCGAGTCCGCCGCCTCCGTCGTGCGAACGCGCCCACCAGCAATTCCGCTATGAGAAAATCAACTCATGGGTTTCCTTTTCCTTCCTATATGAGTATGGGGCTCCGCTCAGCCGCCCTTCAGGCCGCCGGAGCTCCGCTATAAATTTGCGGGATAACAATTGTGAACAATGTTTGGTGTATTGTTTTATTTCTTTCTCGCCGCGTGTTCATGGAACATGATATCAGCTCGTAAACAACAACAGCATGTTTATAGAACGAGGTGTATATATTGTATATCAGCTCTTTGTTTCTTCTCGCGTGATTGAATGCTTTGGATCGCGCGCTTCTTTAACAGTTCTAGAGAAACAATGTTGCATCTGGAGTATCTATGATGTTTCATTTTTCACTGTGTAGATGTTTTGATTGTCTACTTCGTCTCGAATGTTTCCTTGCCAGTTTGAGGGGTCTGTGTGATTTGGTATCAGCACTGCCGCGTTACTTCGATCCGCCGCTCACGTTTACCCGGCACTGTCAATCGAACGTTCGGAAATCGAACTCAATCCAACTAAATTCGTTGATTGTATTAAACTTAATCCAGCCCAATCGAACTGTGAGTTCGATTTAGTAGGGCGACCGATCTCAATCGAACATAACCCAATGGACTACGTTCGATCGTGTTCGGTAAATAATTCGTTTGGACGAACAGTGTTACGAAACTCCCATGAACAAACGGTAAGCGTGGAGGTGTATTCTGAAAACATGGCCAGTATCAATCCAATCATTCGTTACAGCAGAAGACGAAACCAAACACATCCTGGATCGTGACCATGTTAACTAATTTGGTCATGTGATCAATAACAGTTATTAATATAAATCGAGGTATGGGATACCTGACTAATTTTACTCAGAGTGGAAGCATAGTTAATAGGGAGTGTAAGTAAATCACTACGGCTGCCGTGACTGAAAAAAAGGTCTGGGGAGAGTACATCTCGGTGGTCTGCCAAATTTTAGGTTTACATGTAGCGAGTAAAGCGAAATACAAAGATGAAAGAAACATCGGCTAAGGAGTTTAAAACCTCTTTTATTTAATTTCTCACAGCCAAATGGCTTCGCTCAAAGGACGATGGCCGTCATTCGGTAGGATGAACAGATTATTTCTGAGCGAAAGCGAATGCCATACACTTTGTACCATAACAATTTGATGGATGAAATATATAACTTCAGAGACAAATGTCTCAAAGAATATCGAGTGAAGAACACAAATATATCAAGACTCAAAGAAGCAAAATAGCATCGTATAGTTATCCAGATATAAAACATCTTCACTAAACCCTCAAAGTAAACTTAACCGAAGAAAAACAACCTCGTGCTCAACACGAATATTTCACTTGACTCGCTTCGCCATTCCAACACCTTTACCAAAACTTATCGTAAATTCAGGATACGGATTTACAAGCTTATGAAAGGCAACCTTGACACAATCTTTGACTTAAATTGAGTTTAAAGGATATAGTATCCAATGGAATTCTTAAAATGCCGAGATGTCCGTTGAAAAGGGCCAGAGAAGCGAAATAAACCCGACGTAGTAGCCACTACGGCAAAACATCCCGACCCACGTAGTCAGATTTCGCGCTACGGCTGGATGCAACCGACGTACATGCGCAGTGTCTCATTTTGGGAGAAATGTACTTCCGGCAGCCGTATCAGCGCCAGCCGTAGCGATTTGCTTAAACTCCTTAATATCTGGTATCCTAAGCTTATTCAGCGAGGAAATTGCTCCCCTCATCGTGACCTGATCTCACTTGGGGGACAGAGCACTAACTTAATTTTAAATCAAATAACTTGGGTTTTATTCCTTGAATTCTAGTTCACTTTGAAGTAAAGACAGCTATATGATAAGGTTTTCGAGTCCCACCGTTTGCCTGAAGAAAACAGTTCCCAGAACCGTGAGGACGACAGTTGAATCTGCAGCATCACTCAGACCGAACCTTCATTTAAGAGAACAACGAGAACAGGAGACGATGATCATCGTCTCATCGTCTCGTGTCAAGAAGTATTAGTTGAGACTTGCAGCTATGCGGGGTTCTACTTCCATTGTGTTTCGGGCCAGGGAAGGAGGGGAGGGCAAGTCCTCCTTGGTAATATCACTCGATGATTAGATATTATCCAAAAGAAACTACGAAATCGAAAACTCCACTCACCCCCATTGAAAATAACGCCCATCGCAGACAGAATGTCGCTTTAGTCTTTACGTGTTCTGTCTTTATCTGTAACTCCCGTAGGTGACTTCTCTCCTGGCAAACAATAAACGCTAAAAACGTGAACGTCAGTCAGTCTTTGAAGATACATGGTGAAGGTCAAGATCAATTGAGGATAGACGACGTTTAAACAGAAATTACAAAAGGATAAACAAAACGAGATGTACAACACTGCATGAAAAGCGACGAAAATGTAACAGAAAATCGAGCAAATAAATCGGGACTAGCACTTGTTATGGCGCTTTAGAAATACTCTGTGCAACAGTTACCCTGAGAAATGTACGTTCCATGAACCAGCGGTGAAAAAACGACCGAGAATATTTGGAAATATAAATTAAGTTTGAATTAAAAGTGCAAACAAACGGCTAACGCCTACGAAACATTCCTCAGGGAGCGTAATTAACTAACAACTGGGTGTTATAAGATCCAACAATTAGATCCATTATTATCGACCAACGGATTAATGAACGCATTAATCAGCAAAAATAACTGTTTTTGAGTGTCAGGCCACAGAAGAGGGTAAATTTAAAGTGGGCAATGGGAACTACCATATTGAAGAATGTTTCGTACGCGTTAGAGCATCCTGAGCATGTGAAACGAAGTTGCCTGCAGTGGCAATGTCCAGTCAGTGTTCTAAAACAGAGTGCATCGTAAATGAGTGAAGTGGAGTTAAGTGCGCGTTTACTAACACAAAGTTGCACCTCGCAGCACTTTGGCGGGTTCAAACCCAGGACCTGCTGATTAGAGACCCGTTTCTCCGCCGGCTAAGCTACGAGTGTAGACGGTAGCAGACCCTGGGTAATCACAGCGGAATTTCAATTCTACTTCGTATTACGTGGTTTAGTGACTATATTTTAACAAACAAATCTGTCGAGCAAAGGCAGAAACAGGCAAATCGGGAAGAAACTTCATGCAACTTTAATATATTTCTGTGTACCTAATAACAACGTTTTAAATAAGCTACGTTCGATTTATCAACATATTAACACGGCCCCGAGGCTTTCAGGAAAAACATCTGTATTTGGTTTTGTTTTTGTTTTGTTTTTGTTTTTGTTTTTTGTATCCAGGACTCTTTTGAGAATAGAGGGACAAAAGAAACTTGCGATTTTGTTCCGAAAGCTTTGGAGCCAAGTTAGAATGTTTATATATCGAACATTACTTTTTGGAAACAATTTACAGATGCACCGTTTGTTGCTCCTTATACAGGAACTATGAGAATAGAGGGAGAATAGAGGGACAAAAGAAACTTGCGATTTTGTTCCGAAAGCTTTGGAGCCAAGTTAGAATGTTTATATATCGAACGTTACTTTTTGGAAACAATTTACAGATGCACCGTTTGTTGCTCCTTATACAGGAACTATGAATTGCATTGTGAAAAAAAAAAACACTGTATGGAACCTCTAACGTATTGGGTAAGACAGATAACGAAGCACCAGAGCCTCTAAACACAACATTTAATCTTGTAAGCCGAGTGTACACATCAATTGAAGCAAGCGAAAACATCCGAGATCCCAGATGTAAACTAAAATGTAGAAATTAGCTTCACATGCATAAATTAACATCGTTACAGAACCGGCAAGAAAATATTTAAAAGGCTGAAGAATTTCACTTTTATCTGAAGCACACCGACTTGTTCTGAGCATTGACTAGCTCTCTGGAGAGTTTTATAAAACGATCTCCAGTGGAATCTTTACTCGAGTGAAGAGACAAGACAACCTGACTAAACAAGCCAAACCAGTTTAACATGCTGTATGAACATTTTCAGTTTTTTGATAGACGTTATCAGTGAACATGAGATGAGGCCAATTTGCTTGAAAATGATGGGATCGTCTCAGAGATGAGTGAATGAACCTCACATCTGATCTATGGACAAAAATTAGCAGCCTTAAGCTATATTTTAATTAATACTGACCAGTTCTGTGTGCTGTTGATATCTCTGAGGATAACATCCCTATAGCAGATCCCGGTCTCCCTCCAGCGAGAGAGTTTCCCCAGGTTTGAAGAAAAGTGCTTTCCCAGGCCAGAAACCTATTATCACAATGAGCAAATAACTCGTGTTCACAAAACTATGATTTGTTGAATATTTATGAAATAAAATAGGGATGTGTAGGAGATGTAATCGACACTACGGCCGTAAGTTCGAGAAAATTAAGAATTCGATTCATTCACACGGAAAATCAACGCTTTAAACTGTTGTTCAAGATGGCGCATATGTACCGCATATTTTGTGGTGAAATGAGATTTTGAATCAGCATCCAACAATTAAATTTGACAGGTGAAGTGTGCCTTAATGTGAGGCAGTAATTTATGATGAACATAAAATTTCGAAGCTTTGCTATTGAGGGCCTAACCTTAAATCTGTTTAGAATTTGAGAATAATTGAATTTTTAAATGTTAAACTATTTGATGTAAACGCGGCGGGTATTCGCTAAACGCCCCAAACTGTGCAATACATTAAAAACAAAGGTTTCTGAAGTAAGCATCTTTCTTTCCAGGCAGTTCCCCTGTCTTTGGTACAAGTGCTGTTAAATAGCGCCTTTGAAACGTTTTCAAAACAAAAACGTTCATTATCATCATCTTACTGCATTCGTATAGGTAGCTTGTGCATTTTAAAACTGCTTATGCGCTTGTCTGAACTGGAATGAGATAAATGTATTTTGGAAAGATGAAGATAAACATTTTGAATGGAGACTGAAAACAGGAAATGATTTTCCCCGTCGATAGATTCAAACAGTTTTAAAACGGACAAATTTTGCCATTTCCTTGATCTGTAGCAAGGCTCGGAGGTTTTGCATAACGCGCGTAATTCTTTGTTATCAACGTACAAGGAATGAAGCGGGTTTTAGAAAATTGAGCTTTTCACGATTCCACGTAATATCGATAGTTTTTCCAATTTTTTTTCTGTGATATATATATCAACCCAAAAACATCTCCATGGATCAATTCATCTTGCCAAAAGGCACTTGTTACCCCCTGTCATACATTTCTTTGTAAAAATTAGTAAGTTTGGGCTCCATATATTCATGAGTTTCCAACGAATTCTCGTGAAATTTCCATAATTGCTAAATTCGGCGTAATAAATCTAGCGGTGAGGCTTAGTTTTGATGGAATGAAAAAATCGGAGAAGCGTGATCGACATCCTCAAAAAGTTCCACAAGTCATTTGCATTGAAAAAACTGAGCTGTTACGTTCAGAAAAAGGAAATTGCATGAATGATCTCACTTTAAATAAAAATCTAGTTTTTTTTTTCCATTTGTATTGACAGTTGTCACATCAGGCTACGTCTTTAGAATAAAATAAGCACGAATAAATTTTTCGAATGTTAACAAAATTACACGAGGCTGTAGAAATGCTTGTTTATTGCAAATTGCTCGCGAGTAATCTTGTGATTAGTTGTTAATGACACATTTGCAAATAGACTGTTTGAGGCCTTTGACTATACATTAATTGCTTACTGAGGCCCGATCCAAACGCCTCTTCACTCCACTCCATACGAAAATAATTTACTACGGGCTTCTCGAGTTAAGTTCGACGCAAGTACGCCGTCTGAATCAACCTTCGCTCCAAAGTCGAACTTATAATTATCGAGTTAGGTTCGACGCATTACTGAAGCGGCGTTTGGGCTTAAAGCAGCTGCTTAAACCAAACTGTCATGATCAATGATTTGTGTATTGACATGCTAATAGGACGCCGATCATAAAATAGGGTTTTGATTGTTGCCAAAAAGGTGCTTCGTGACTTTGCTGCGTTACATACTGAGAAGTTTACACATTGATAGTAAACCGATTCCAGCTTGCAGTTAAGGTTCAAATAGCTATCTTGCACATGAATATGGCAATAGCAAACCCTGCTGGAAATGGACAGCAGAAAACGGTTGAACAACTATTATGTTCCGCAGGATTACCTGGTGGCGGCCACTTGACATTTATTTTAGTTTTAAATTCGTTTCTGTCCATTATTGCATTTCTTGGGAATGCTCTGATTCTAATTGCTCTTCACAAGGAGTCTTCACTTCATCCGTCGTCCAAACTCTTGCTTCGTTGCCTTGCAACAACTGATCTCTGTGTTGGTATTATTTCAGAGCCTCTCTTTGTTACCAATTGCATGTCTGTAGTGAATGAATATTGGAATATTTGTCGCTACGCATCAGCCGTAGGCTTTACAACAGCCAATATTTTCTGTGGAGTGTCTTTGCTGACACTGACTGCAATAAGCGTGGACAGACTTCTCGCCCTGTTGTTGGGACTGAGATACAAACAAGTTGTAACTTTAAAGCGAACCTACGTGATCGTTATTACCTTTTGGGTTGTGTGCACTGTCTGTTCAGCAATGTGGTTTTGGAGTCCCGTGATAACCTTGTGGTGTGGTATCATAGTGACATCTCTGTGTCTGGTAACCTCAGTCTTTTCTTACACAAGGATATTCCTCACCCTCCGTCATCATCAAAATCAAGTACAAGATCATGCTCAACAACCAGACCAAACAAATCAACTGAACTTAGCGCGATACGGAAAGGCAGTGTCCACTGCAATATGGCTGCAACTGACGCTGGTCGCTTGTTATCTACCTTATGGCGTAGTGACGGTATTGGCGCCTAATAGTGGACAAATTTCGTCTGTTTATTACGCTTGGCGTGACGCATTCACTTTAGTTTTCTTAAACTCGTCATTAAACCCGATTTTTTACTGCTGGAAGATAGAAGACGTCAGACAAGCAGTGAAGGACACAGTCAGACAAGTGCTATGCCGTTTTTTTTCGACTTAATTAGCTCTTCTTTACCTAGGCAAATTATGAAAGAAGAAAAACTTTTAATGATGTTTACAGATTAGGCTTTTTTAAAGTTTCCCAAAGGTTGTCTTAAATTCAAGCGGTGCTTAGTCATTTCAATTTATCCATCGGCATCACATATTTCTGTAGCAGAAGGGAGCAGCAAGAAAGCGATGTTACCATTTCAGTCCATTTTGTTTTTGTTGAAATAGGCTAAGTTAAGGTAAGAAATTACTCCAAGTATTTCGTCAGCTACGCATTCTAATAGCTTTCTCAAAGATATTTCTCGATACTGATTTATTATTTGATTTTTTGTTGCGTGCGTTGTCTGGGCTTGCCAATCGCCAGATGTTCGACCCCATGTACGATGTATTATTCAAAATAAATGTCTGCTTAAGGTCATTCCTCACATTTGCATTGCGCATCTTTACTGCGCATAATTTATGGCGTCATTAGCGCGCGCTCGTGCACGCGCACATTGAAAACATGACGGATTTGCCTTGATATTGAGCTCTGTCAGTTGAAAAATGGCTCTAGCTCACAAACGAGCATGGGCACCCCAATTTTTTTTCCAGTCATTGTAATCAACTAATCATAAGCTTTGCGTGAGAAAAGACTGATTTCTATTGCTGAAAATTGAATAAATAAGAAAAATAGCAGATACACTGTGGTCTTTTCTATTTTGCAGTCGGTAACCACGTCAAAAAATTTGGTTCAAATTTTTAATCAAGGATTTAGCTTTCTGTCTGAATCAAACTTAAAACGTTTATTTGTGTCCGACACATTGTATTGACTGTAGTTTAATGCGTGCTCTTATGAGTCCGGGCTCAGAAAGATGTTACAATTACTGGGAATGCGTTCTTATAATAAGCATTAAATAATGCCAAAATGGGGCATTTTCAATGCCTCACTGCTCCTTAATGAGCATGGGCACCCCCCTTTTTTATTTCAAAATTAAAGTGACAAATGACAAAATATTCAGTGGACAAAGTTTGAACAAAAATCTATCGTCACTTTTATTTCAGAGGAATTACCTTAAAATGCTCACTTGCAGCCTGATACCCAATTTCAATTACAATAACTGATCTCAGAGACCTATAAAGACAATTTTACTAGAGATAAGACCCACAGGCAAACGTTTCTGGATGAATGTTCGAGATAATGATCGCTGCGAGCTTCATCCTCCGTCATCGTCAAGTACAAGGCCATGTTCAACAACCGAACCAAACAAATCAACTGAACATAGCGCGATACAATCAAAGGCTCCTTCGAGCTACCTAATGGTATGTGGTAATTAATCTATGAAGTACTGTCCTTTGCCTCTTTTGAAACTAAGAAGTGTTGCATTTGTAAGGTGTTAAGTTGAAAAGTGCATCATGTTAATAAGCAGCCATTAGTTGAGCATGTTCATAGAAATAAGGTCTTCATCTAATATATATAACATTTTGACAGGAAACACTGGTAATCCTTTTAGTGTCTTTTTCTCTGTCTGGATTATGAACATCAGCAGTGCAAATATTGTTTAGACAATTTGTAAAGATTTCATTAGTTTGCACATCAGCACTGGATGTGTTAGGGTTTTGAACAAACTCACCCCACTCTTCATGGGTTGCGAAGTTATGCCATCTAGCCATGCATTTTGCACTTTTATGCCTTCAGTTTTAAATAATTCACTAGTGTCTACAAGATATTTGGCTGCATGTAATACTTTCTCAGGTCTGACAATCTGAAACTGATAGTGATGCTTGCAACCAAGTCGCCTTTTAACTTTCATTGGAATGGTCTGTGATTTGCTTCTTGGCCTTGGGAGACAATGAACAGTCGAATTTACATCACTTGGCACATTGACAATGTTGCCATGAATAGACAATTGACCAACCCTAGATGGTTCACGGAGCTGCATAAAAGGTATAAGAGGTGATATTAGTCACTCCTCTAGTGATGTGAAATTCAATACATTAGGCTTACAAGGAAAACCCATCTTATTGGCTTTAGAACAGATGGGTAACCTGCCTTGTTTTAGACCTTTTGTATTGCAAGTTAGACAATTGCTTTTTCAGACTTTTTTTAGACTTTTTTCTATTGCAAGTCCTGCAGATCCATTTAGTGTCATTGACACTTTTAAAACCAGTAAGACAGGACTCAACAATGTCTAGTGAACATGCCCTATATTTGTTTGGATCACATTTCACTACAGAGCACTTGAACCACAATTGGTCACAACAAGTGCATACATATTCTAGGCCACATGCACTGTTTTTTGTAAAACAAATTTATCATAGAAATTGCATCGTACTTGTTTTCTTGTGGCTGCAACTCATGACTGCTACATGTTAGTAGTGATACACCTTCCAGAACCTCAGCCTCTTGTCTTTTTCTTACCGACTGTTTGGTTATTTGCCTTATGTGCTATGGGTTATCTGATTTTCGTTTCCTGAAGGAGCGCTGCTCAATTTCTCTGACATGTTCTGGGTTCACTTTTGTTCTTTTAGCAGCCTGGTGTTTCTTGTTCCCAGATGTTTTGCTATTAATGTTGCAGCCTTGTACTCGTTTTTGATTCTCATTTATTCTAAAGTTGTCATCAGCTCTTCTGTCTTTCATGTATTCTCTCATGTATTTTCTTCTCTAAGCTTTACGTTTTTCACTGTTATTTGTTTGCTGTTGTCACTTATCTCCATTGTTCTGTTTTCTACTATGGAAACATAATGAAATTCATCTAGGTGTCCAATGTAAATGTTTAGGGCATTTGTAACATTCACTGGTTTAACAACAGTAACTGGAGGAAAATTTGGATTTGATTCAGCAATATGAATTGATAAATTAAGACAACTGGCAACAGCTTGAATTATGATAGCATCAGCCCATGTTCCTTGGCATGACTTTCTTTCCAAATAACCTTGCCAAGAATGCTCAGTTTTACTCTCTATAAAATTGTTCAGGGTGATTCACTAAATACTGAATGCCAACACTGCGCACATAGAAATGACTATTAGGATTTCCATAGAGTTGATGTGATACAGCCCTAAAAAATCAATCGCCACCTCCTTCAACATCAAGTGCAGTTCTCCTAACTGAGACAATCTGAATTCTAATAAACAGACAGAATTTGTGGGTGATATAAAAGATACTGATATGCAATACCGGTACTCATTTGCAGGACCAGGATTTGACTCCATATCTCCACTCAATGATATGATTCTGCTCAAAAAATGATACGTTTTCATTTGGAGCTGCCTTGATTTTCTGAAAATATTACCTTCAGCTATCATACAAAACAGAGGCAAGTTTTTATGCTTTGGAGTCCTTGTTCAAAAAATACACAAACTTAAACTTTGTCTAATGAAATACTTCTTTGAGAAAACCATGAATTTTAAACCTCTATATCACTCTAAGAAATGACAACCATGGTATCCACACAACATAGCCTTCAGCTTGGAGGATTTCGTGACATTAATTTCTAATGTATGATTTCACCGACATTTTTTTTTTCCTTGCCATTAGAAAGTCTGGTAACCATTTTGTAAGAAATTATGGAGGGTTCTCTTTCACGTCTCATTCTACACTGAGGATGGGAGACAATGGTAGCTCAGAATTCCATACATTCACATTTTTATCTGCATTTCTGTAGTGACAATTACTTGACAACTGAACTGGTATTTTATTTTGATTTTCAAACTGCTCGGGTATTGTAGGATTACCTTCGATAATCAATTGCTCCTGACCTTGGTGTATTTCAGGTGGTATTCAGCAGGTAACAGATCATCTGCTTGGCATTTATTTGTTGTTTGATATTTTGTATTTGTTGTGGTATTTGTTATTTGGCGTATATTGTATTTAGCATTTGTTTGGCAGTTGTGTTCAATCTCTACAGCTTGTCACAGTTGTGGCATTTAAGTCCCAGCGAGAGGGGAACTTGACCAAAGCTTCATCGATCTCCTTTGTCATGTGACATTTTCCGAACAGCTTCCCAGCGAATTGCGAAATATTAAAAGCGCATTTAATTTTAAATCATACGTCCTGCGAGTATTTTTAGAAAATTCAAAATGCACTACAGTAGAAGGAGGGCAGCTTACCTTTTTCCCCAGACCATAAGGCATTCATTTCGAATAGTTCGTTTTGTGCATTCTACTCCTCGTCATCCAAATGTATCTTGGAGACATCGTAACTTTTAAGACTTTAAAACCCATTTCTTTCCACTCGAGCTTTCTTGAGCACATTTCCTGTTCGTTTGTGAGGTCTTCAAAAGTGTACTTTGATCAAAGATGGAGCGAAAGAAAAGAAAACTCGCCTTGACAATTTTTGCGTCGGGCTCGACACAACAAACACCATTTTGTAAACATGTACTGCCACCTATGTCCCACCCGCTCCCCCACGTATATGAACATAAAACAATGACACGACTTTGTGACAAAACCAAACCTAGTATCGGGGACAGGGGGAAACGTGTTTAATTCATGTTTAATGCGGATTGAATGCATAAATTAATTGTCTAACGGGAATGGAGTGACAAATGCAACCATCACTATACCTCATGGTATGAAGTACATACCATGAGGTAAAAAGGCAGTGTCCACTGCAATAAGGCTGCAACTGACGCTGGTCGCTTGTTATCTTCCCCATGGTGTAGTAGTGGCTTTGGTGACTAGTAATGGACTATCTTCACCTTTTCTTCATGCCTCCAGTTATACAGTAACTTAAGTTTACTTAAACTCGTCATTAAACCCGATACTTTGCTGTTGGGAGATAGAAGAAATAAGGCAAACAGTGAAGGACACAATCAGACAATTGC
Source organism: Orbicella faveolata (assembly GCF_042242905.1). Classification (NCBI taxonomy): domain Eukaryota; kingdom Metazoa; phylum Cnidaria; class Anthozoa; order Scleractinia; family Merulinidae; genus Orbicella; species Orbicella faveolata. Next base: position 7,097,878 of record NW_028301539.1, on the reverse strand, counting down.
TTTGCCACTGCTTTTCGACGTAGATCTTATAGACCTCAGTGTACAATGAAAGAAGAGTAATTTTATTTTGTTTAAAGATTAAGATTTTAGAATGTCTCATGGTGCTTACTCATGTTCATTAAATGACTGAGAAAAATACTTTACAGTGATTAGCTGGGGAAGCCAAATTCATCGTTACTTTTTAATTTGCACTGCCGTGCAAATGAACGCGCGGGTGTTCGTGATTTTATCGCTCAGTCACACAGTAAATGAGTAATCGTTTGAAAGCTCGATCAGCTAAGCATTATACACATCAAATCAGAGGACGAATGAATGATAAATCTGGACCTGCGGTGCAGCGGACATTTTGAATTTTAATACTCGGTTATCTGGTGTGAGTTTTGGAAAGGAGAAGTAAACTGACACCTCTCGGAACTCCAAATCGAAAGTCACTCGGATGCAATCGGATGTCCGAAGAATTTCCGAACCCACCCTCCATACATTTACGGCTCCAAACCACGTATCAGAACAGCGACAACCCTCGTATTTGAAATTCAAAATGGCCACCACGATTTAAAATACACGTGGCCTATTTCACCCGACTTCCACTAATTTGAAGTGAGGGTTCCCGATGGAGTATGTATTGAAACATTTCCAATAAGCGCCCTGTTAAACCCATCCGACTAAGGAGAGTGACTAATCGACAAATCTCAATCAAATTTGTCACTTTCCCTAGCTTCCACTAGTTATAACAAAAAAAGATGGCGGACTCACTTGGCTGAATCGTCTCCTCAATGAGGCGTAATTTACGGGTCATTGATGGATTCACTTTTGCTTTGTTATTGAACCACTTCAAGTAAGTCCTCGTTATGCTGTATTACTATCATAATTAGGCATTGAAGTAAAAGGAAGTAAAAGAAGTTAAGACCCAGTCCTCTCGATGTAATATACCAGTAGTGAATAAATTAGCCAAAACACGCTGATATGTTTTCTGGCCTAAAAATTTTGAAATAAAATTTCGATTGTTCAAAAGCTGAATAATTTCAACCTTTTGGATAGCTCACAGAGTCTACCTCCAAACCTTTTTGCTCGAGGGAGGGGACAACCAGACCAAATCAGTTTAACATGGTGTACGCACATGTTAACATCAGTCAGAAGCTTATCGGGGTGATAATCTTTAGCGGCAGGTTGTGGCTCAAATTGGGTTGAAAATGACTTGAACGTCTCAGAGATAAAAGTATGCAATTGTTCCACATCTATGGACAAAACAAGGAAAGAACCTTAATTAACCAAGAGAATATGAAGGGTAAGACAGTTACATACAGTCCTTATTCTCAAGATAATCTTTCTTAAGTTATATTTAGATATGATATCCAGTTTTCCAACAATGTTTCCACGAGTGTTGTGTGGATGTTCCCTTGGAGAATGATAATGCATGTAAAGCCGCTTGGACTGTCCACACGAGTAAAATTTGCGTCACGGGATTAATTATTTCTACAACTTCTTGAGATTTTCCATTTAGCAAGAAAAATCCGGAAATTTCGGTTGAAAGTCAAATGGAACAGTAATTTTCCGGAAAATCCGTTCGTAAATTGTAGACTACTTCTAGAGGTAGTCCTCTGTTTCCGTTCGAAGCGGAATGACTGAAATTTCCTTACCATTTGGTAAATGTTCCAGTCTCCAGTATCTCATCAGCCGAAAACAATTACTAGAAATCGAAATGTAAATGGCAAGGGCCGTCTCATTTGGTTGGTTTGCTGATTTTGGAAAACCCCTCACCGTCATCCCAGCCGGTTCATTCTGACAGATAGTAAGCACCCCAAGAGTGATCTAAACATAGCTTGACAAGGATTACCTTAAAAATATGGCCTGTATAGGGAATAGATTGTTTTACCCTTGATTCTCACTTGCTCTCAACTCTATGGATTAATTAAGCCTAGGAATTTTTTTTCCTTCATTAGTCTTCGTCTGAGAATGCTGGGGAGGTTGCAATTTATGTACACCCACATGTATCTCCAAAAGTATTCTCTCGGCTTATGGTGTGTAAGGCGCCTGCACTTGTTTAGATTAATGATAAACACGTGTCATTTACGGCGTCAGAAAACACCAAGCTGACGTCGAGCCCCGTTCAAACGATCGCAACACAACATATCGCAACATTGTTGGTCCAGCATTCACAAGATCCGGCAAACGATCGCAGCATTTGAAAGCAACATATCGCAACATTGTTGGGTGCAGCATGTGACGTGTTGCGACATGTTGGGTATTGACAATTGAGCTAGTGTGCATGCCCGAGCGCAACATTGCAGAACGAACTTGGCCAAACGACTATAACATTATGCATCATCCACAAATGTTGCATGAAAATTTTGACCATTTTCAAATTTGAGCCAACAACACCCAGCATGTCACAACACGTCGCAACAGGGTGACCAAACGCGCACAACATGCTGTGCCCAACAATGTCGCGATATGTTGTGTTGAAATGTTGCGATCGTTTGGTCGGGGCTTCACATATTTAAACTGTCCGCCATCTTGGACAAGCTATCTAAGACTTCAAACATTTTTCTTGAAATAAATCAGTTCAGTTCAAACGTTTTACAAGGAATCAAGAAAAACAACAAATTACCACAAGAAATCTGGAACAAAGTCATCATAAGATGCTAATTGAAATAAGAACAGAAACTTGAGCTTAAAACACCATTAAATTTAGGTAACACACTGTTTAGAAACATGCGTCAAGAAACGTCAAGTCACGTGACGTTTACGAGAAAACTTTCTAACAGGTAATTAAGGGATGAATAACGGTTTCGCTCGTTTAACGGTAAGGGTTTTAGTTCCCGTGAACGGTCAAAATTAGCCTCGCACGTAAGTAGAAATTGCGACAATCGCAGAATGTGTAATTTGCTTTAGACGTTTATATTTTACGATTAATCGCATCTATCACATTATTTTCGATCGTGATTAGTTCTCCCCGTGCCTATTTGTCACGTAATTGAAGAGTGATCACGTGGGTGTCCAATTACAGGTTTAAAATTTCATATTTTTGTAATTGGATACCCAAATGATTCGCACGCCATAATGAGATACCTTTCACCAATGGAATACCAGTGGATTGAGTGCAATTCCTTTGGTATCAATTGTACCATTGGAAGCCAATGGACGAGTAGAATGCACCCCTAATCAGCCTAAAGCTGTTGGAAATATTGGAAGTCTTTATAATGAGATGCACTTCACCTATGGAATACCAATGGATCGAGTGTCATTCCATTGGTACCAATAGTAGAGATGAGTGCACCCCTACTTAGCCTGAAACCATCCGAAATTTCTAAACTCCCCATAATGAGATGCATTTCACCAATGGAATACCAATGGATGGAGTGCCATTCCACTGAACTCCGTTTGTGTGTATTGGAAAACTCTCAATCTCTGTGGCCTGTTGTTGGGACTGAGATACAGACAAGTTGTAACTTTAAATCGAGTTTACGTGATCGTTTTTACCTTATGACTTTTGCCCGTTGTCTTTTCAGCAATGCACTTTTGGAATCCCCGTATAACCTTTTGATATGGGATCATCTATATATCACTGTGTCTTCTAATCTCGATTTTCAGTCAATCTCTTACACAAAGATATTCCTCATCTCCCATCATCATCAAAATCAAGTACAAGGCCATGTTCAAGAACCGAACCAAACAAATCAACTGCACATAGCGCGATATAAAAAGGCAGTATCCCGTGCAATATGGCTGCAACTGACGCTAGTCGCTTGTTATCTTCCCTATGGTATTGTGGAGGCTTTGCGGGCTAAGGGTGGACTATCTGCATCCATTTATCACGCTTGGAGTTACACAGTTACTTAAGTTTACTTAAACTCGTCATTAAACCCGATTCTTTACTGTTGGAAGCTAGATTGTCTTTCAAAACACTGCTCCTTGGCTTTTACTGGGAAAATGATTAATTTCATTTTTTTGCTTAGGTTATCCACGTTTTAAGTGTGGCGTAGAATATTAGCAAATTTATAACAAAAAAAGATTTGTCATGGCATTGTAACCTGCATCCATACAGCCCATTAAGGATAAGACTAAGTATAAAAAAGTTCCTGGCTCACAGTAAGCAAGTTTCTTTAGAATTTAATTGACCCGTCAGTAAATGGAAACTGAGAGAGACAGATGTTCCCTTATGTGTTTTCTTTGCATAATCGAGTTATATTCATTTGCAAAATAAATAGAGGAGACTTCTCTGTCAGTCAGAGTGATAGGTCCCTGTAGCTACTACAGATCTCCGTATTGTGGTAAACCTACGACAATCCACTGCCTGAAATTGAAAAAATCAGAAAACAAAAGACAATTTTGAATGTAACTACACCAGAATGTCCAACTTACACATTACGTTTCTTTCATTTGACATTCGAAAATGTCGAGTAATGTATGGAAGGTCACTTTGCATTTTTAATAGCGAATTTACATGTTGATAGATGCTTATAGCCCCATGCATCTGAAAAGCTTGAAAAACGACGCAATTCGTGCAAACAATCCGAAAATGCACAGGCTAAATAAGTCCTAATCCACGACTCAAAAAGGTAGAAAATCTCAAGGAAAAGAGCAAAGAACAAGAAAATTGCAGGAGATAAATCATTCTTGATACATTGCCATCCCGATAGATCCTGTGAAGAAAACTACCGATTCCTAACTTCTTGTCTAATATCGCTACTATTATCCAATCTAATAAAACAAGTCAGTCTTCATTTCTTAGGCTGTAAACCAGCTGCATGGCTTTTTAACTTGTCTCTCCAAACTGTCAATGATATGTATTGACATGTTTGAGGAATAACTGACAAGCGCTACAAAAGGCGCTTATGCTCAGTTTTTCATCGATCCATCAGTTCTTGTGGTAAGAAACCACACTGAGAAGTTTTAACAGTGCAAGTTAACAGATTCTAGCTCACAGTTTAGCTACAAATAGCCGCCTTGCTGATCAATATGGCAACAGCAAACTTTCCTGGAGATCGACAGCAAAACACAGTTGAACAACTAGGCTGTTATTCAGGTTTATCTGCTGGACTACACAGCCACCTGACATTTCTTTCACTTTTAAACTCGTTCCTTTCCGTTACTGCATTTCTTGGAAATGCTCTGATCCTAATTGCTCTTCACAAGGAGTCTTCCCTCCATCCGCCGTCCAAACTCTTGCTGCGTAGCCTTGCAACAACTGATCTCTGCGTCGGCCTACTTTCAGAACCGCTCGCTGTTATCTACTGGATATCAATGTCTGCAGAAAATGAGGATTGGAATATTTGTCACTACATATTCGCCGTAGGCTTGTTGGCAGGCAATGTTTTGAGTGGAGTGTCTCTGATGACAATGACTGTAATAAGCGTGGACAGACTTCTCGCCCTGTTGTTGGGACTGAGATACAGGCAAGTGGTAACTTTAAAACGAACCTACGTGATCGTTATTACTTTATGGGTTGTGTCCGCTGTCTTTTCAGCAGTGCAGCTTAGGAATCGCCTGATAACCATATGGTATGAAGTCATAGTTTCATCACTGTGTCTTGTAACCTCTGTCTTCTGTTACACAAAGATTTTCTTCACCCTCCGTCATCATCAACTTCAAGTACAAGGTCATGTTCAACAACCAAACCAAACAAATCAACTGAACATAGCACGATACAAAAAGGCAGTGTTCACTGCATTATGGCTGCAACTGACGCTGGTTGCTTGCTATCTACCCCATGGTGTGGTGGAGGCTTTGGTGACAAATGGTGGACTATCTTCAACCTCTTATTTTTGCGCTTGGAGTTATGCAACCACTTTAGTTTTCTTAAACTCATCATTAAACCCGATTCTTTACTTTTGGAAGCTAGAAGAAGTTAGACAAGCTGTAAAGGACACAATCAGACAAGCGCTTTGCCATTGTTTTTCTACTTAAATCCTACGGACCAAAACGATAAAAAAAAAAATGGTCCAAGATTTCAGAACTTTTTCTGAGGGTTCCGTGTTGATACCACACTTGCGTTTCTAAAGCATAAGATATCTGTCTGAATTTCATTCCGATAAATTAAAACTTTGTTTCAAATGACGACTTGTGCTTTTTCCGTTATAAATAAAGAGAATAAAACAAAAAAAAATCATTCCACGTGTGAACTACGCTTAATTGCAAGTTAAGCGTATTTAATAAATCAAGATAGGCATGGATTTCCTTCTACGTCACTTAATCATCGAACATAGCGCGATACAACAAAGCAATATCCACTCCAATACGCGTGCAACTGACGCTGGTCGCATGTTATCCTCCCTATGGTGTAGTGACGGCCTTGATGGCTAATAGTGGACTATCTGCATCTTTTTATCACGCTAAGATTTATGCTATAACTTTAATTTTCTTAAACTCGTCTTCAAACCCGATTCTTTACTGTTGAAAGTTATATGAAGTCAGACAAGCAGTGAAGGAGAAAATCGGACAAATGTTTTGTTTTTGTTTTTCGAGTTAGCTTTTGTAGACCAATACGATGAAAAGATCATTAATGATGTCCTACGACTAAGATTTTAAAAGTTTTAGTGGACATTGCCTGAAAATAATAGTGGTACTTACTCATTTAAACATATCAGCATGAAATGTTTCTCTTGCAGTAAGATAGCCGTCGAGAGAGTTTTCATCATTGATGTAATTAAATTTCTAAAAAAAAAATGTTTCAAATTGTAAGTTTAAAAGTTTGAGACTGTAAAGAGAGACGAGAAATGAATTTTTTTTCTCCGCGTGGACTACATCACACAAAATGAAATCATTAAGTGAAAGAGTTGATAGGTTTTGTTGTTGTTTTTTTGTTCATAACACAAGCAGAAAGTTCGGAATTTTTATGAGATGGGTGAGTAATTATGACACGAAGGAACACAAAAATTATGCGCTTAATTTTTTCAATAACAAACAGCATCGAGTTTAGTTCCATGATTCGTCTTTAGTTCCAAAACTCAATGGATATTCACAAAATTGTTTATTATACATTTACCGCGGAATAAAACAAGGATACTGTGGAATACGTAGTGAACTCTCTGGCTAGAATTATTCGAAAATTATGACTCAAGTCTTCATTGAGGCTTAAGCTGAATTTTTCATTTTATTGAAACATGCAAATTTTTACAAATTTATTTTAGAGATGGCGCATATTTCTGCAGCCGCGAGGGCAAAACGAGTTAATTACTAACATACCGAAATTAAAATCAAAAGGCAGAATGTGCTTTTATATGAAGCAGTATTTTTACAATGAACATAAAATTTAGAAGTTACCCTCCATGAGGGATTGAACTCAGTTATGTCTGTTTAGAATTTGGGAACATTGAAACGGGATAAGCGGCATTCTTGTTAAACTTTTCAAACCGTGCTATTAAAATAATGGTTTGCAAACATCTTTCTTTAGAGACAGCTTTTCCGTATTTAATATAAATTGAAGCGTGTATTTATTGATCGAAGCTCGACTGTCAGACTTAACATTCTTCAGTGGCGTACTAGACCAAAGATGAGACCAAAATCTTGTAGAAAAATAGCGTTAAGATTATTGGAATGGTAAACGTAAAATATTTTTGTCAAAAATTTAACATTTTCAGGTAAAACAGAAAACGTTTAGGACTCCCTTTGTTAGCAAGGCGTATATTTCTTGGCATAATTGTTTTTTTGGCAGGGAAGTTAAAGTAGTCACTTTTATCCGTGTCATTGGTATAAACGGTGGATGCCGTGAATCATCAGCTGTTTAAATTAGGGATGGTGGGCGATCGAAAGATCGTAGCGAACCACCTTCGATTAACTAGAATCGAGCCATTTGACACTCGAAAATCAAAATCAAAGTGTTTCCAAGAAACACATACACCTGTTCTAAAACGGGTCGGGCATTAGCCTGAAATATCAAACACGTACATATCCAGCCCTCAGCCTAATCACCGGGTATTAGTCTGAAGGCGAAATCGGAGATCACTGATCATGATTTCAGGCTAGGCTCTTTGTTTATCAGGGCTTTCTCTTAGGACTGGCGTATAAATTTGCGGGATAAGAGAGGTCAAACAATACTTGGTGTATTGTTTTGTTCTTTCTCGTCTCGTGTTCATTGAACGAGGTATATATATTATGTATCAGCTCCTAGTTTCTTCTCCCGTGTCTGTTTTTCACCTCGTGATATCCATCATAGTTAATATGGCCAGTAAAACAAGTCACTTGCAGAGCAAATTGAGTGATTTGCATTAAAAACAACCGTAACCCGCTGTGCGAATCACTTGAGCCCGCGTTGGTCATGAATCAACGTTTCTCCGTGAGTAATTTATGACTTATTTATCAGTTCAAGGCTGGCAAAGTGGTTAAACTGCTGAACGTTAAGGGTGCAAACTTTTTTTTTTCTCCCGAACTTTTAATGGATGGTTGCGATTATATAGGCATTGGAAGGTAACAATGTTCAAGCCATAAATGTTATGTAATTATATACAAAACTGAGACAGAATTAAAACACTTTTGAGCGAGAAACCCTCGAACATGTATTTTGGCAACGCTTCAGTTAAAGACCGTTAAAGCTTTCGAAGGATCGAATTATGCAACCATCGTTTTTGTATACTAAATAATCTTTAATTTGTTCGACTCCAAACACGAAAGATCAGTCCATCGATTTGGCAGTTTACAGATGAATCACAGGTATCCCAATCTCCTTGGGAGCCGTGACTAATTTAATCAGTTACCTAACAAAGCGTATTAAATATAAGTGTTTGTATGGGCATGTAACGATCTTATATAACAGTCGAACTGTGGGAAAGAAATTCAATTTAAACGATTACTTCGACTCTTCTGTGTGCCACTTGTGTATCCGTGGCGCTTTGGGGCCGTTTCAAAGCGTAACTTGCTACCGCAAACACGAGTTAAAAATGATCATAACTTGTTGATCAATGTTTTGGTTTGTTTGGCTTCTTCTTGGTTTAGAAGACACTGGATATGCAACAGTTGAGCACCGCTCCACAAACCCATTGTTTTCACCCGTTTCTCGGCTCTTTTGATGTCTCTTGTTTTCAACTGAGCCCTTTTCTCAGGCCATTATTGTATCATAAACTAAAATCTGTGGTACTATCATTCAATGCATTTTTTTTTTCCTTACCATTGGCCCAAAACCCGCCGCGTGACATGTGACAAACTTGGTGATCGAGCGATAAAACATTTATTGTACTCTGTTATCGCAAAATATAATGATTTGTCTCGCAGATCAATTGTTTGCCTCAGCTTTCGGTATCAGCAAATAATTGACCTGCTCGCCACTGACAAATCCCGATATTTTGCTACACCTCATCCAATAACTGTTAATTTTCATTCGATGCATGTTTCTCACTTTTCATTAGATGAAAGAGCCCAACATGTGACCTGCAAATAACTGGCTACAAATAATGGTCTACTTATGCGTAATACCGTCCAAATGCGTTATCCTGCAAATAATATTCCGCTCACGCGTAATTGTAACCACGCTTTTGTGTGAAAAAAGGCGGACCGCTTACCTAATATGTCAGAGAATAATTTAAAGATGTAAACAAGCTTTGGTGATCGAATAATGAAATAATTTATTGAATCGGTTATCGCAAAACATCAATAGTGGTAGTAGTAGTAGTAATAATCATCATCATCATCATCATCATCATGATAATAATAATAATAATAATAATAATTTACATTTATATTGCGCAGGATAAATGAATATCTGATCACTGGTGCATATCTTGATCTGTCCATATCTCGTGGATCAATTACTTGCCTTAGACTTCGGCTTCGGAACAAGAAAACTGCAATCAATCATTCTTGACTGATACATTTCTATCCCGGTAGATCCCATGGAAAAAAAACCCAGCAGATTCCAGATATTAATATCGCCACTATTATTTATCTCAGTATCACCAATCTAAAAAAACTGACCAATTATTAGTTTGATGGGTAACCGAGAAAGCAATTAATTTTGGATCTGACTGGTAGATTTGGGAATTTGTGAAATATTTCCTGAGGCCAAAACATGTACTTCAAAATCAATGGCAGGACAATAAATTGCTACCTTTCTCCTTTTTCCATGTTTAGTATCAAATGAAAGAGAATGCAGATACTTCTATCTCGTAGCTTTCTGTCAACGAAAAGAAATAAAACTAGTCATTCTTCAGAGTCTTAGGCTGTAAACCAGCTGCATGGCTATTTAAGTTATCTTTCCAAACTGTCAATGATATATATTGACATGTTTGAGGAATAACTGACAAGCGCTACAAAAGGCGCTTATGCTCAGTTTTTCATCGATACATCAGTTCTTGTGGTAAGAAACCACACTGAGAAGTTTCAAAAGTGCAAGTTAACAGATTCTAGCTCACAGTTTGGATACAAATAGCTACCTTGCTGATCAATATGGCAACAGCAAGCTTTCCTGGAGATGGACAGCAGAAAGCAGTTGAACAACTAGGTTGTTATTCAGGTTTATCTGCTGGACTACACGGCCACCTGACATTTCTTTCACTTTTAAACTCGTTCCTTTCCGTTACTGCATTTCTTGGAAATGCTCTGATCCTAATTGCTCTTCACAAGGAGTCTTCCCTCCATCCGCCGTCCAAACTCTTGCTGCGTAGCCTTGCAACAACTGATCTCTGCGTCGGCCTGCTTTCAGAACCGCTCGCTGTTATCTACTGGATATTGATGTCTACAGAAAATGAGGATTGGAATATTTGTCACTACATATTCGCTGTAGGCTTGTTAACAGGCAATGTTTTGTGTGGAGTTTCTCTGATGACAATGACAGTAATAAGCATGGACAGACTTCTCGCCCTGTTGTTGAAACTGAGATACAGACAAGTTGTAACCTTAAAGCGAACTTACGTGATCGTTATTACTTTATGGGTTGTGTCCGCTGTCTTTTCAGCAATGCAACTCAGGAATCGCCTGATAACCATGTGGTTTGGTATCATAATTACATCACTGTGTCTAGTAACCTCGGTTTTCTCTTACACAAAGATTTTCTTCATCCTCCGTCATCATCAAAATCAAGTACAAGGTCATGCTCAACAACCGAATCAAACAAATCAACTGAACATAGTACGATACAAAAAGGCAGTGTCCACTGCATTATGGCTGCAACTGACGCTTGTGGCTTGTTATCTACCTTTTGGTGTAGTGGAGGCTTTGGTAACAAATGGTGGATTATCTTCAACTCCTTATTTTTGCGCTTGGAGTTATGCAACCACTTTAGTTTACTTAAACTCATCATTAAACCCGATTCTTTACTGTTGGAAGCTAGAAGAAATTAGACAAGCAGTGAAGGACACAATCAGACAAGTGCTTTGCCATTGTTTTTCGAGTTAGCTTTTGTAGACCAATACGGTGAAAAGATCGTTAATAATGTTTTGGGACTAAGATTTTAGAAGTTTTAGTGGACATTGCCTGAAAATAATAGTGGTACTTACTCATTTAAATATATCAGTATGAAATGTTTCTCTTGCAATAAAATTGCCGTCGAGAAAGTTTTGATCATTGCTGTAATTAAATTTTTAAAAATTTGTTTCAAATTGTACGTTTAAAAGTTTGAAACCGTAAATAGAGATGAAAAATGAATTGTTTTTTTTTTTCTCCGCGTGGACTACATGACACAAAATAAAATCATTAAATTAAATGGTTGGTGGGTTTTGATGGGTTTTTTTCGTTCATAACACAGGCAGAAAGTTCGGAATTTTTATGAGATGAGGGAGTTATTCAGACACGAAAAATCGTTTACGAAGGAACACAGAAATTATGCCCTTAATTTTTTCAATAACAAACCGCATCGAGTCTAGTTCCATGACTCGTCCTTAGTTCCAAAACTCAATAAATATTCACAAAATGATTTATTATACATTTAAAGAATAAAGTAAGGATACTGTGGAATACGTAGTGAACTCTCTGGCTGGAATTATTAGAAAATTATGACCCAAGTCTTCATTGAGGCTTTAGCTGAATTTTTATTTTATTGAAACATGCCAATTTTTACAATTTTGTATTATAGATGACGCGTATTTCAGCAGCTGCGATAGCAAAACAAGTTAACTACTGACGTGCCGAAATTAAACAGGTGGGATGTGCTTTTATACTAAGCAGACTCAACATTCGTCAGTGGCAGTAGACCAAAGACGATAAAGATTATGACCAGAGATAAAATTATTGTAGAAAAATGGCCGTAAAGTTATTGGAATGGTAAGCAAAAAATATTTTTGTGACCAATTCAATCGTTTTCAGGTAAAACGGAAAACGTTTAAGACTTATTTTTCTTGGTATAATTGTTTATTTGGCATGGGAAGTTTATTCCAAATAGCGTGAGGAAAAAACACTTTTTAATTGGTCTTTTTCATTGAGAAAACAAAAGTTGTTAGGTTACAACATTTACAGGTTGACTGAAAAGAAGGTCATATATTTTCAAAACATTTTTTGGAGACTTGTCAACACGGTTAAGTTTCGCCTGTCAAAGAGTCACTTTCATCCGTGTCATTGGTTTAAGCGTTGGATGCCGTGAATCATCAGCTGTTTAAATTAGGGATGGTGGGCGATCGGAAGATCGTAGCGAGTCACCTTCGATTAACTAGAATCGAGCCTTTTGTCCAACTCTCCACTAAAGTCTATCGCAAACCGACACACACAGAAAGATATCTCTCGTTTGACTCTCACCATCCGGCTGCTCACAAAAGGGCTGTGGTGAAGTCTCTGACTGATCGCGCAGGAGCTATCCCGTCTCCTGTTGACCAACAATCAAAGGAAATGAAACATGTGATCGCGGCACTCAGGGCGAATGGCTACCCGAAACGCTTTGTTATTCATGCAAGTAAACCGGAACGGCCTTCTCAACAAACGCCTGCAACTCCACCGGATGACAAAAAGGGTTTCTGCATTTGACCGTATGTCAAGGGCACTACAGAACCGATTAAGGGAATCCTAAGCAATTACAATATCAAAGTTGCTTTAAAACCACACCATACCATCGGCAATTTATTTCCCAAACCAAAAGACCCAGTCCCGAAAGATCAGACTCGTGGCGCAGTTTATTCAATTCCCTGTCAAGGTTGTGGCAAAAGCTACATCGGAGAAATGAAACGAAAATTTTCCACCCGGCTCAAAGAACATCAAAAAGCGGTTGTAAACAAACAATCGCACAAGTCAGCTTTAGCGGAACATTGTTTACACTCTGGCCACACCATCTCCTGGGAATCTTCAAAGATCTTACGTACAAGCACAAATTGGCGCGACAGACGTATTTTAGAAGCATGGGAAATTAACACTTGTAGGAATCCGCTGAACCGTGATGATGGTATGCACTTGCCGCACGAATTTTTAAATTTAGCCCTAAGGAACAGAACATAATTAGCTCCGATTTGCCGATTTGCATAGTATAAGAACGTGCCTTTTCAACAAATTCCTTGTCACTTTCCCCTGATGAAGGCTGAAGTTTTAGCCGGAACGTTGGGACTTTTACAAAAATAATTTTTACTAACATTTTTACATTTTTAAACCAGAGTAACGTTTTTCAATCATAGAATCGAGCCATTTGACACTCGAAAATCAAATGCAAATTGTTTCGAAGAAACACATACACCTGTTTTTAAACAGGGCGGGCATTAGCCTGAAGCATCAATCATCTCCCGCGTTGAGCCTAATCACCGGGTATTAGGCTGACGGCGGGCGATGACTGATATTTTAGGCCAGGCCGACATGAGCGCGTTCTTTGTTTATCAGGGCTGCCTGTTAAGGACTGGCGTATACATCTGCGCGATAAAAGAGTTCAAGCAATATTTGGTTTATTGTTTTGTTCTTTCTCGCCCCGTGTTCATTGAACGAGGTATATATATTATGTGTCAGCTCCTAGTTTCTTCCTTCGTGTCTATATTTCAACTCGTGATATCCATCACAGTTAACATGGCCAGTAAAACAAGTCATTTCCAGAACAAATTGTGTCACTCCCAGCAGTTAAGTATAACAAGTCATTTTGCTGCGTAAACTGAGTGATTTGCAGCACAAAACAACTGCGATTTGAATCCGTAACCCGCTATGCGAATCACTTGATCCCGTGTTGGTCATCCATCAACGTTTTTGTGTGAGTTATTCATGAATAATTCATCAGTTCAAGGCTGGCAAAGTGATCACACTGCTGAAGGTCGAGGGTGCGAACTTTTTTTTTTCCCCCGAACTACTAATGGTGTTTGCGATTATATAGGCATTGGGAAGTAAGAAGGTTCAAGTCATTAAAGTTATGTAATTATATAAGAAACTGAGACAGAAAAAATTCGCGGAAGAATTAAAACACTTTTGAGCGAGAAACCCAGGAAAATGTATTTTGGCAACGCTTCGGCTTAAGGCTATCAAAGCTATCGATGGATCGAATTATACACCCAACTTTGTTATGTACCAAATAGCCTTTAATTTCCTCGAATCCAATCACGAAAGATCAGTCCATCGTTTTGGCAGTTTACGGATGAATCACAGGTCTCCCAATATCCTTGGGAGCCCTGAAGACTTTAATCAGCTTGTTTAAATTGGGACTCAAAATGTTATTGAAACTGTGTTTAATTTTCTTCCATTGTTTAGTGGTATTTTTCAGCTTCCAGCTAATATTGGATTGATTATTGATGGAAATTGAAAACTGCCATGAAATAATTCGCAGTATCACCTTCCGTGCAATGGTGACAATAAGTCCGGTTTCAAAAATCTGAACAACCAATCTACCAACAAGGAATTTGATTATTTTGTTTTGCTGGATTTGACATTAGAAAGACATAATTTCCAGTTGTAAGCTTGAGTGTTCTTCCAGTGTTAAAAGAATAAATATTCCCACATGAAATGATAAGGTATCACTAATAGTTACCTAAAACAACCACTTTCAATACAAGAATGTTTGGTTCTTGAAAGTAAAGAAAACTAGCACGGAATTGACGTCTTCAAACGACTACTTTCTGTTGCAATTGCGAAAAACGCTTTTTTCAAGTAAACCTATTTGGGGATAAGATAACAACATATCGTCTACCAAGGAATTCAATTATTTTCATTTGCGGCATTTGAAGGACTTACGTTGTCACAATTCATACGCTCTTCTGTTTTTTAGTCATAACTTCTCGCTACAGGCAATTAATGATAAGGTGTCACTATTGGTTACCTAAGATAACCTCCTTCGCGCTTAGAAGAGATCGCTCACTGAGATAAAAATACACCAGGCGTGAAATTCGCCTTTTGAAATACCTTATCTATCAGTAATAACAGTTTAAATCACCATTTCGGGACAAAAAACATATCGTTCATCGAGAAATTTCATTATTCTTATTTTAAGAAGTTGGAAAGACATCGGATTGAGCTGTTACTATTTTTCTAACCTGACAGCTGTGTAGTGGACAAGTATTATTGAAGCTTAGACCAGAACTGCCAAGACAATCGTCATCTATAGCTACCGTTTGCTCTGCTTTTGTCTTCGGTACTCCTCTTGCTCAATCAATACTAATTCTCAGAGGGCGGTTTTGTAAAAGCGGTCGGCTCCATCTGCCTTGAAAAATAGATTTCGTTCATTTTTTTTGTGCCTTAAGGCATTCACGTACTCATGATACTAGGACCACGGTGCGTT
This sequence comes from Orbicella faveolata, assembly GCF_042242905.1. Classification (NCBI taxonomy): domain Eukaryota; kingdom Metazoa; phylum Cnidaria; class Anthozoa; order Scleractinia; family Merulinidae; genus Orbicella; species Orbicella faveolata. The sequence continues at coordinate 7,082,286 of NW_028301539.1, read as the reverse complement.
CATTTACTCTAACAGCGCTGCTAGCTTTGTAACTAATCAACATAAAATTGAATGCTGTCTTTAATTGTCGCACATTGTTTAGTGGTATTTTAACAGATTCCAGTTAATGAAAGACTAATTGACAACAATAGACGGCAACCTGACATGAACTAATTGGTATTTTACATATGTCATGTTCCGTGCAATGGTAACAATAAGTCCCGTTTCAAAACTCTGAACAACGACCCTTCCACCAAGGAATTTAATTATAGAAGTTTGCTGGATTTGACGTGGGAAAGACATAAAATCTGGTTTTAGCTTGAGTGTCCGTACAATGTTTAATAATTCAATCTTCTCACAATGTGGTATCACTATTGGTTACCTAAAATAACCACTTTCATTACAAGAATATTTGGCTCTCAAAAGTAAAGTCTTCACGTGTTCTCCGGCTGATCGTTTTAAACAAAGGGGAAGGGAGGGGGAGCAGCATTGCGTGACAAGCCCAAAGAGCGTCTGCGTATAAAGCAAGCTCGCAACTGAACAAGAAGCAAATTTCGTAACTGAGGCCGAAGAAACAATGACTTCCCGTACTGCGTTGGCGTTCTTTCTTCTCTTCGAATTCATGCTTGGTGCTGCTTACTTCGCGCCGTTGGCCAAAGGACAATTGGACATTTGTAAATACTGTATACCCCTACTGGGAAAAGGAAGGTTTTCAAAGCCAACTTATTTCTAAATTCTCTTTCCCTCCTTGCCTTTTCTAAACGTGATCAGTAATTTCACAGCAAAGAAGACTCCATACAAATGAATCAAAAGAAATCAAAATTACTTAGCAGAGTTTAATCATGTTCATATAGTTACGTACCGTTTTCATTGTTTTGGATTTTCTTTTTAACTATACACGCGTTCAATATATGTTTGCTGTTTTTGAAGCATCTGTTATTGCAGTCTACGCCATCACGTCAGCAGGCCATAGCTTTTAACTCAAAGTGGCTATCAGCGACTCAACTTGGAAAATGGATCGTCTTTAAACAGTGGTCGTTTTGATGCTACGGAACTGAGGCTTTAATCATATATCATTTATGTTTCGAGCTAGAGAAACGGCAAATTAAGTTAAAGCCCACTGGTATTGTTAGGAAATATTGTTAAGGTCATTCCTCACATTTGCATTGCGCATCCTTACTGCGCATAATTTATGGCGTCATTAACGCGCGCTCGTGCACGCGCATATTGAAAACATGACGGATTTGCCTTGATATTGAGCTCTGTCAGCCGAAAAATGGCTCTAGCTCACCAACGAGCACGGGCACCCCAATTTTTTTTTCCAGTCATTGTGATCAACTAATCATAAGCTTTGCATGAGAAAAGACTGATCTAATTTCTATTGTTGAAAATTGAGTAAATAAGAAAAATAGCAGATACACTGTGGTCTTTTCTATTTTGCAGTCGGTAACCACGTCAAGAAATTTGGTTCAAATTTTTAAGCAAGGATTAAGCTTTCTGTCTGAATCAAACTTAAAATGTTTATTTTTGTCCGACACAATGTATCGACTGTAGTTTAATGCGTGTTCGTATGAGTCTGGGTTCACAAAGAGTTTACAATTACTGGGAATGCGTTCTTATAATAAGCATTAAATAATGCCAAAATGGGGCATTTTCAACGCCTCACTGCTCTTTAATGAGCATGGGCACCCCCCCCCCCACCCCCCTTTTTTATTTCAAAATTGAAGTTATCATATGACAAATATTCAGTACACAAAGTTTGAACAAAAATCTATTGTCACTTTTATTTCAGAGGAATTACCTTAAACGCAACGGTTAGGAACTTACATAAGGATATGTGACACCGTAGAAAACATCCATGAAGCTTGTCCGACAAAATACTAATGTATATATTTAGCCAAGCCTAAAAGCGGAGCTCGTCAGTTATGTTTTGGAATGTTGTTACTAATGAAAATAATCGAACATGTATGCGAGGTAAATTGCAAGCGATTTAATAGTTTCAGCCGGAAATAGGATTACGTCAGCAGATTGAGGTGTAAGATGGTGTGATTATGAAATATAGAGCTATGATTTCAAGGATTTCTGGGAAGCCACCAAAAATCTTGATCACATAACAGAACTGTCTTCTGTGCTTTTTGGTGGCATTTCTTGTTCTTTCCTACCTTATTCAGAAAGACAACACATTGTTATTAATCATTATATTATTTCTTACTTAACATGGGGACTCACACACAAAAGAAGTTCACACATTTTTTTGTTTTGGGGACTGATTGAAATGCAGTGGTTACAATACTCAGTCCCTAAATTTCTACCAAATGAAATCTCGCAAAAATACCAAAATGGTATACATATGTGAAAAGTTGGAAAGTTTTGTTTTCTAACTTGTCCCCAAAGATACATTTGGCCATCTTCACTTTTGTATGGAGTCTTCTCCTGCTCGAAGGGTTTGCAATAAGTAAAATCACTCTCGCATGAATGGTAATTATGATATTTTTTTTTACTGATCATGAATACTTGCATAGGCTTCTAATAATAATTTTATTATTCAATTTCAATGTGATTTGTTCTTCTTCTCGACTGAGATTGTGCACTACAGGAGCTGTTATTGGATTCCATTAATTAATTTTGCTATGATTAAGTTATACCAAGAATTATAAGTAAGCTAAGAGTAAGTTATATTATGCACATGTATTTTGTCTGCACTACACAACCAAACGCACTCAAAGGTTATGAGGCATAGGTACATTTGTCAGAAGAGCCCAGCGTATCCAAGATATGTTTTGATGCACCAAACCGGACATGGGGTTATAAGGCAATCATTTAAACAACAGATTGAGATAATTTATAAATTAGAGATCACTATTTGTGCAACAGTAGGGAACAAATTAACCTTATTGGACGTTGCGAATGGCAAGGCTGTCTGTAGAATGTCACAAATTTGTCAACCCTTTCTTTCTACAAAAAGACTAATCCTGCAACTTTGCTTAAGACCCAGTTCTCCATTTCGTGTTGGCAAAATATTAATTTATGCCATGCCAAATAATTCTCCTAGCACTGACTTAAACGTTGCAAGTTCTGGCAAGCTCTTGTTTACCTCAGCAAATTCTTAATTTTTCTTCAAATATCTTAGCTCGCTGCGATGACATAGCCAAAGAATTTGCTTCATTTGCCGAAACCCAAAAGAAATACTCGCAGTATTGCTCAGAAATTAATGACCGTCGCTTCTGGCGAAATAAACTTGCAAAGTAAACATGATCTTATTTGTCACGTAGCGAAAATGAAAGTTGCAACGTCAGCGTATTCCATGGCTGACATAATACCTTTTTTAGCATTTTAAGCGTATTTATTGTTTTCCTTCGAATCCAACGCTTCGATAAAACCAAAAGAAAATATATATATTATGCACAAATAAAGAAAACAATATCCGTAACATTGTCCTTGTATTAATGTTTCAACAGCTTTTGGCAAATAAACATCACAGGTTGCGTGATTCAAAATTTGGTAGAGAGGAAATTTGGGTCTGGTCAGCGACAAAAAACAAGAAGATCTGTTAGATCTTATAACCGCGCTTTTAAAATTTAACTGTTTTCTTAGCACTACAGTCGCAACGTAGTGCACATTCCAAAGTAATCCTTGATGATTCATTGATTACTGTAGACACCACATCACTTGATCAACACAAACCGTATTATTGCACCATCAGTCGTAGCCGTTGTGAAATCTCCGATGACGTAATAACCTTAATCTGGAACTTTCTTCGGGATATGTATGGGCATGAAGATACGAACACTAATAACAACAGCTTTCTTTCCTAAAAGTCAAGATTAAATTTAATTGTTTTTTTCCCTTGAGTAAAGGGCTAGCAAAGAAGTCACACGAGTCAAATAATTCAATAATTGCGTTATCCACGGCTATCTTTAGTACAGTGGTTATTTCCCTACCAATGACGTAATCCTTGCATGTTCTGGCATGTTCTTTGCTTGGTTTGCAAATATTCAATTTTCCTTCCGATCTATGAACTCGTTGCAATGAAACAGCCAAAGAATTTACTTCATTTGCCTTAAACTAGAAGAAATAATCGCAAAATTGCAAATAAATTCCGTTTATGACCGTCGCTTCCGGCGAAATAAACTTGGAAAGTAAACCCGATCTTATTTGTCATGTAAAGTGAAAACTACAACGTCAACGCATTCCACGGCTGACGTAACACCTTCTTTTAGCGTATTTATTATTCCCTTTGAATCCAACGCTTGGATGAAACCATAAGAAAATATATTTTACCCACAACAAAGAAAACAATATCCGTAAAATTGTCCGTGTATTAATGTTTCAACAGCTTTTGGCGAACAAACAACACACGTTGCGTGCCTCGAAATTTGGCCGAGCGGAGGTCTGCGTCTGGTCACCGACAAAAAAAAATAAAAAATAAACCACGGGTAAACCATGAACCGCGCTCGGCCCATGCCGCGCGGTTAAAAAATAAACCACGGGTAAACCATGAACCACGCTCGGCCCATGGCCGCGCGGTTAACAAGAAGATCTGTTAGATCTTATAACCGCGCTTTTAAAATTTAGCTGTTTGCTTACCACTACAGTCGCAACGCAGTGCACATTCCAAAGTAGTCCTTGATGATTGTTAATTTTGTTACTGTAGACATCACATCACTTGATCAACACAAACTCTATTATTTCACCATCAGTCGTAGCCGTTGTGAAATCTCCGACGACGTAATGGTCTTAATCTGGAACTTTCTTCGGGATATGTATGGACATGAACGATATGAACGATACTATAATAACACTATTAACAACAGCTTTCTCTCTTAAAAGTCATGATTAAATTTAATTGGTGTTTTCCGCGAGTAAAGGGCTAGCAAAGTAGTCACACGAGTCACATAATTCAAGACTTCCGTTATCCACGGCTACCTTTAGTACGGTGGTTATTTCCCTACCAACGACGTAATCCTTGCATGTTCTAACATGTTCTTTGCTTGGCTTGCAAATATTTAATTTTCCTTCTGATCACCGAACTCGCTGCGATAACACAGCCAAAGAATTTACTTCATTGGCCTAAAACCACAAGAAATGCTCGAAAAATTGCACATAAATTAATGACCGTCGCTTCTGCCGAAATAAACTTGCAAAGTAAACACGATTTTATTTGTCACGTAACGAAAGTGAAAGCTGCTACGTCAGCGCATTCCACGGCTGACGTAATACCTTCTTTTTAGCGTATTTATTATTATTTCCCTTCGAATCCAACGCTTCGATAAGACCAAAAGAAAATATATTTTACGCAAAGTAAAGAAAACAATATCCGTAACATTGTCCTTGTATTAATATTTCAACAGCTTTCGGCGAGTAAACATCACAGGTTGCGTCATTCAAAATTTGGCCGAGTGGAAGTTTGGGTCTTGTCACCGACAAAACTAAAAAAAAAATAAAATAAAATAAACCACGGGTAAACCATGAACCGCGCTCGGCCCATGGCCGCGCGGTTAAAATAAAATAAAATAAACCACGGGTAAACGATCCACCGCGCTCGGCCCACGGCCGCGCGGTTAAAAAAAAAACAAACAAACAAACCACGGGTATACCATCAACCGCGCTCGGCCCATGGCCGCGCGGTTAAAAAACACACAAGTAGAACATTAACTACGCTCGAACCATGGCCGCGTGGTTAATTACCAGCAAGCTTATTGTAGACGCTCTCAGGGTGCTTGGAATATAATTACGACGCTCTTTACTAAGATTCTCATAATCATGGCCCTCACTAGAAATTACGGTTGCACGAATTTCAACAGATGGGGAATTTTTGTTTCAGTTTGAGTTCCTTTTTACTTGGCCGCTTACTTTATACAGGCAAAAACCTAAGCAAAACAATTTTCGAGTATTTGAAGAACTTGTTTTCTTTGATTTGTGGATTCTGGTTTCCGATTTCTGGATTCCGGTTTTTGGTTCTGGATTCCGGATTCCGGTTTCTGGGTTTTAGGGTTGCCCCATCTTTAACAGTGTGTTTGCTTTACATTCAGTTTACACATGGCTGTTATCCAGCATAGGCAGACTTATAAGTTTGCCTTCAAAAATAAATTGCAACAACTATTGCATCTTTCATCACCTATTCTTGTGATGAAATGACACAAAATCCAAGTACAAGAAGTCAAAAGCATAAAAAAAACTTAGCCGGCAATGCCTACAGTTCCTCTTACTGTCTGCATACGCCGTCCATATACTGGCACTGCCTTGACAATGTACCCATTATTTCTCTGATCACACCTTTTAGAACGTCACTGTTACATAATTTGTCCTGACAAAGCAATACATGAAATGTTATGCCTTTGGCACTCATCAAATACCTTTACATGATGTACAATGTACATCACATCAACATTCACAATTCTTTTTTAGTTTCATTGTAACTTTTTTGCGTCATTTTCCCTAACTTGAAGACAGGACGTCCACATTAGGTGATAATTTGCCTCTGGAATCTCTATGAATTCACAGGGAGTGATAACAATTAAATCGTGACTAATTTTAGCAAAGGAGGCATTCAAATGTCAGATTTTAATGTTAAGTTTACAACTTTTCATGACTCTTCGTATATATATATAACCTGTCAATTATTGCACCTGTAGACAGAAGGTGTGTTGGGGGAAGAGATGTTCTAAACTTTCTGAACTTTTCCCCCTTACCTGTAATAGGATGACTATTATGAACTACGATTCGCAACCAATAATAATAATAACCAACACCAACATCAGGTTACGTATACACATGTATATTTTGTTGTCTCCTGTAGTCATAAAAAATAAAAATTAAAACCCTCCATAAAGTTCATACTCAATAGCACTGCTACATGTAGCACTGTTACTAGGAATTAATTCAAGTGAAACTGTTGAAACAGCTCTGTCAAAATTGCTTCTAGCGGTTAAGGCAGGATAACAGAACATACGCGTAGTACACAGCAAAGGCCAGAGATACACACATGTTGGTTATTAGTTAAGATTTTGTGAGCTTCTGTGCTAGGTATGGTGCAAAATAATGGAATATCAAAAATGAAGGTTCCTGAGACATTTTGACAGCGCTGAGAGGAATGAATATAAAAATTTACAAAAGAAAGAGAAGTTCTTGCCCTGTCCAGTTCTCTGTTACAAAAATATCATTTACATACATTTATTACACATGGTTTGTGTTTAAAGCTGATATAATGCACACTCTGATTGGCTAATTCTAGTGCATTATTTACATTTACGTGGTATACGTCGCTAAAATAATAAAACATCATTTGCGACTAAAATAAAAAATTAAAATTAAAAAAAACGCCTAATTCATAATAATTTATAAATACTTAATACTAAAACGGATCTAATTCTTTACTTGAAAATTATTCTCCCGTAATGCCCATGCGCCAATTACGAGCATGCTAAAAGGTCCTGACACAAAGTAAAAGGAAATTAGGAAAACTATCGCTTTTTCCTGAAAATTATAGCGACTGAAAACAATGATTGAACACTCTGAGAGAGCATTGTATCACCCTGACGAGATAAAATTTAAGGAGAATAGAGAATTCACAAAGTTATATCACAAACGAATTGGTACCGGACAGGACAAAGGAAACAGCCAGGAAGAAACTGAAACTTTCTTCGACAAACAAAAAAGTATGCATGCACAACAAAGAAAACAGTCAGTCACATTCGGTTAATGAGTTAATAGTTAATAACAAAATTAGCGTGAAGAAAAAGAGCAGAGAGAGAGAGAGTGGAGAGAGGAGAGCGCTTTCACCGACTAAATTGTGTATATATATATATATATGTAAAAGTTATTTCTATTACCGAGAAATGGTCAGGGCAAGAACTTCTACGCTCTAAGTTTTTTCTAAGTATGTAAATGTCATTTACACTGTTCAATTTACCGAGTAAAGCTCTTCACATTTTTTTTTTTTTTTTTATTAGTACTATCTCACTTTTGAGGAACATTTCCATATTAAGTGTAAATACTGCATTGCAGAATAACCTCTGCTCGCCACTGACAAATCACGATATTTTGCTATACCTCATCCAATAATTGTTAATTACTATATGGCTTTGGCTTGTGGCCAATATAACGCGCGCTCTGATTGGCTGAAATCTGAGCGGTCATTATACAGCCGTAATGCCCAAGGGCCGATTACGGATTATGCAAATTAGAAAGAGCCCGCCTCTGAAAATCCAAGCGCATTGAAACGATGAAAGCCGATTAAAAACAGTAAGAGAAAGTAAGTAGCTAAAAGTTTAGATATTTTTCCTTTAAAAAATTAATATAGAAGTCGTTTTTGACTTACCAGCCGGTAACCTTTAGAAACTTTGGCGGACACTATTGAAAAACAATCAAAGTTTGCCAAGTCTTAAGTAAAGCTAAAATCGCAAAGTGAAAAACACCATCGGCAGATCTGTCATGCATTCTGAGTAGAGCACCATGAAGAAACGTATAAGTTATCATCTTAGTCACAACAATTACCGAAATATTGGACTCCGTCACAGTTCTCATCGAATAGATTCCCTCGCTTTAACACAAGCAAGTGTATATCAACTTCCAGGATCATCAGATGTAAACAATCGGGCGGTTTCTGCCGGTAGCAGTGTTTCTGATAACTGCAGGAAGTTTTAGACGTTCATTTTCAGTTATATTGATAAGAATGTTTATAAGGTTCACAGTTTTCGTAATTGTAGTGTAGAATACTACGCTGAGATGCGAAAATGTGAATAAAAATACTCCTCGTCTGATCGTTTGTGTTTCTACAGTCACTGTTCAGACGCTATCACGAGTGTGCAAGCTCAATACAAACTGTATGCATTGAGAGTACATCAGTGTAAGTACAGTCGATAAAATGTCGTAAGAATGCGTGCCATGGAGCATCTATCGAACAAATAAAATACATATTTTCAAACTGATGTTTAGTTGTTTTTTTTTTTTACACTACCCGGAACTTGATGCAACGTTTGTCTGATTTTTATAATGCTTTTACAATTACAGATGGACATTGAAACGTTCACCAAAAGTCAGGATATTTCGGCGACAGAATTCTCAAACGCTTTAGTGGTAAAAAGCCATCTGGAGCAGGTCGATCAGATTGTTCGTTTATTTTTTTTAATACGGAAATTTTTTTAATACGGAAATGGTTTCTCTATTAAAATATTGACAGATGTTTGCTTCGCTTATATAAAAAAAAGAAATTAAGCATCGCTGTTCACTATCGTTTAAGCCTAATAGGATAAGATTTCTACCATCTCTTTTATAGTCTAATGGATGTCATTGCCTCTGTGAATAGCTTGTACGAGGTTCGAATTATTGACGTCGCCGTCCTTTGCGAATGTACACATCTCAAGAATTTTGTTTTTGGCGACACGACGAGACCCGCGTAAGTTTCCCGCGTCCACTGCCGTTGCCGTCCTGGCCTTCCCGTCCTCGTATCTTAAGGTCCCTATCATGCTAATTAGGACGGCGGTATTTGTTGACAAAAGCACAGCTTAAACTTCTTCTTCTAGTATTTTACAGTTTTAACTGCCCCAAACTTTTATTACACATTTTTACCGGTGAGACATTGCTCTTTAAGTGGAGGGTAGTTTTGGGATCTCAAGTGATGTACTTTTGGCGATATTTTCCTTGAAATTTCGCCTTTTTTATGGCGCTTTATGAGTAGTCCGAAAGGGAAGAAATTTAAAATTCTGTAAAAAAATCAGATGATGATCAAATTGCCAAAACAACCTCTCAGCGTAACAAGAAAAATTTGCTTGTCTCGAATAAAGGGTTTTTACCCGGATTTATATCGTTTTATTTTTATGGCAAATTGTTAAAAATGTGCCCTAAAATGGCCGCTGAAAGCCCTCTCAGAGGGGCAAAACCAAGATGGTGGCCCCAGCGCTAAAATACGAATCGAATTGAACTGAAAGATATATTTTTGTGAATCACCTATCTAGACCAGTCATCTGACAAAGTTTGAGGAATTTGATTTTTTCTGGTCCAAATGACCATAGTCGATATTTACAGAGGGCGCCTCTTAAGTAGTTATTATCATTCGATGCATTTTTCTCCCCTTTCATGAGATGAAAGAGCCTACCACGTGACCGGCAAATAACCTGAATAACTGCTTACAAATAACGGTCTAATACAGTCTAAATGTGTTTTACTGCAAACAATATTCTGATCATACGTATTTGTAACGACGCTCTTATGTGAATGATTGTAGATCGCTTCCCAAAGATGTCAGACAGTGACTTAAATTTGAAAACAAACTTGGTGATCTGAGGACAGAACAATTATTGAACTGGTGATCGCAAAATATCATGATTTCTCTCGCAGATCAATTACCATCTAAAGCCTTCGGCTTCAGCAAATAATTAATCTGTTCGCCACTGACAAATTGCGATATTTTGCTTAACCACGTCCGAGAATTGTTAAATGTAAAAGAAACAAATGGGCCTATCTAACAAGAAGTCCCAATGTTTTTCCGTTTTGAAGCTGTACAATGCATATCAGTACGAAACGTTTGTCTAATAATAAGAGAGCTATCGACAAAGTTTTCATCATTTGATGTGAATTGAAAATTGTTTTAAATGACGACTTGCCATTTAGCAGCTGTAAACGGAAATGAAAAACCATAAATTTCCATTTTTCTCCGTGTGGACTACATCATGCACAAAATACGGTTTCACTAAGGTAAGAATTTAGTAAGTTTTTTTTTCGTGATTTTAGTTCAAAGCACAAGCGGAAAGACCGAAGTTTTTTATAAGATGTGCGCTGAGTCGTCATTCCTCCCCCTTCCCACAAAATGATTTATGTACATTTATAGAAAAGAGCAAAGTTGTTATGGCATAAGTCTTCATTGCGGCTAAAGCTGAATTTGTTTTTAATTTACATTTGTCGTTTATCTCGTTTGACGTTCGAAAACAAAACTAGCCAGTCTTCAGAGTCTTTTGTAGTAAACCAGCTGCTTGGCAAGTTAAGTTGTCTTTTCAAACTGTTAGTGATCCCTTTATTGATCTGTCTGATAAAACAACAAACACCATAAAGAGCATTTGGATTGTTCATTAGTTACTGTGGTAACAAGCAACTTCGTAACTTTACTGCACTGAGAAGTTTCGCTGGTGATTCAAATACACATAGCTATCTTGCAGATCGGTATGGCACTACTAAACTTTACTGGAAATGGACATCAGAAAACATTCGAAGACTTAACTTGTTCGCCACATATAACTGCTAGACTACATGGCCACTTCACATTTCTTTCAGTTTTAAACTCTTTTCTGTCCTTTACTGCATTTCTTGGAAATGCTCTGATCCTAATTGCTCTTCACAAGGAGTCTTCACTTCATCCACCGTCCAAACTCTTGCTTCGTAGCCTTGCAACAACTGATCTCTGTGTTGGTCTTATTTCAGAGCCTCTTACTGTTACCTATTATATGTCTGTAGCGAATGAACATTGGAATATATGTCCTCACTTATCGGTGGCAGGGTTTATGACAAGTTATGTTTTGTGTGGAGTGTCGGTCGCAACTCTGACCACAATAAGCGTGGACAGACTTCTCGCCGTGTTATTGGGACTGAGATACAGACAAGTTGTAACTTTAAAGCGAACCTACGTGATCTTGTTTACCTTGTGGGTTTTTCCCGCTGTCTTTTCAGCAATGCGCTTTTGGAATCCCCTTATAACCATATGGTGTGGTATCATAGGTACATTTCTGTGTCTAGTAATCTCGCTCGTCTCTTACACAAAGATTTTCCTCACCCTCCGTCATCATAAAACTCAAATTCAAAATCATGTTCAACAACCTAACCAAACAAATCAAATGAACATAGCGCGATACAAAAAGGCAGTGTCCGCTGCAATATGGCTGCAATTGACGCTGGTCGTTTGTTATCTACCCTTTGGTATAGTGGAGACACTGTGGGCTAATATTGGACTATCTGCATCTGCTTATCACGCTTTGATTTATACAGCCACTTTAGTTTACTTAAACTCGTCTTTAAACCCGATTCTTTGCTGTTGGAAGCTAGATGAAGTCAGAAAAGCTGTGAAGGACACAGTTAGACAGGTGCTTTGTCATTTTTCTTAGCTAGCTTTCTCTAGGTAGACTTGTAGACCTATGCCATGAAAAGGTGATGATGTGCAGAGTTAAGATTTTAAAACGCATTTTAATATATCAGTATGAAATGTTTCTCTAGGAATAAGAAAGCCATGGAGAAAGATTTTATCACTGTAGTAAATAGACAATTTGTTTTAAATGGCGACTTTCCATTTAACAGCTGTAAATAGAGATCAAAACAATAAATTTCCATTTTTCTCCGTGTGGACTACATCTTGCACAGAATACGGTTTTACTAGAGTTAGCATGTAGTAGGTTTTGATGTTTCCTTTAGTTTAAAGAACACACGGAAGGCTCGGAATTTTTTATGAGATGCGCAATGAGTCGGGAAGAAAGATCGATAGCGTGCAGTCCGTTACGGAATAACTTAGAAATTGTGCACTTAATGTTTACAATAACCGCCTCGAGTTCAGCCCTTCTCTGGTGTTTCCATTATTCGTCTTTAGTCCCCCAACTTTCGCGAAACGTTTTATTAAACATTTAAAGAATAGAACAAAGATGCTGTGGGATACGTACTTATATTAACGTTCGGTCAGGCGGTATTTCCTCTAAAATTATGAATCAGTCTTCAATGAGGATTAAGGTGAATTAATTTTTATGTTTTTGGGACTGCAATTGTTTTACAATTTTGTTTTGTTAATGGCGCATATTTCAGCAGCGGCGAGGGAAAACGAGTTAACTACTAACATCTTGAAATTAATATGTACAGCTGGACTGTGCTTCTTTGTGTAAAGCAGTATCTTATAGTGAACATAAAATTTTGAAGATACTCTCTGGAATGCTTGGACTTACATCATGTTTAGAATTTGAGAGCTGAATTGAGGTAAGCGTGCATGGCGGGCATTCTTGTTAAACTTCTCAAACCGAACATTAAAAACAATGGTTTGTGATGCAGACATCTTTTTTGGGAGACAGCTCTTCCGTCTTTAACATAAATTGAAGCGTTTATTTATTGCACGAAGCCCGCCAACTGTTACACTTAACATACTTCTTTGTTGTAGAAAAATGGCGATAAAATTATTGGAATGGAAAGCAGAATATATTTTTCTAGTCATTTTCAGGTAAAACGGAAAAAGGTAGAGGACTATCTTGTAAGCAAGTTTCATATTTCTTACCATCATTGTTTATTTGGCATTGGAAGTTATTTTTAAATAGCCTGAGGGAAAGACACGACTTTTAATTAGTCACTTTCCTGGAGAAAACCGCAGTTGTTAGGTTTAAACATGTGCGAGTGATGAATAAAAAAGGCCTAGATTTTTTAAAATTAATTTTGGAGAGTTGTTCAACACGGCTAAGTTTCTTTGGACAAAATAATCACTTTCACTCGTGTATGTCATTGTTACAAACGGTGGATTCTCTGAATTATAAGCTGTTTAAATTAGGGATGGCGGGCGATCGAAAGATCGAGATGAGCCATGGCCACCTTCGACTGAGTAGAATCGATCATTTTACATTCGAAATGTAAAGCGCTTCAAAGAAGAAAATACACTCGCGAATTGGAATACAATAGCCGTATTCAACATAAGCTAGTTCTAAAACAGGGTATACGCGCGTTTTTTGTTTACCTTGGGTGCCTGTTTGGACTGGCGCATAAATTTGCAGGATAAGAGGGGTCAAACAATATATTTTCGTATTGTTTTGTTCTTTCTCGCTTCTTGTTCATGGAACCAGATATATATTTTTAAAAGTCTGTAGGCAGCTCCTTGTTTCTTCCCGCGCGTTAATTTTTCTGGGTTGCATGTTTTTGAACGGGTGCTTCTTTGCCAATTCTAAAGAAGTTGTAACTGGTGTATATATGCATGATGTTTATTTTTCACCGTGTAGATATTTCTGTTGTCTACCTCGTCTCATACTTCGCATGATTTGGTATCAGTATTGGCGTGTTATTTTGATCGGCAGCTCACGCTTACAAGAGCAAGGCATCCACATGTTTCTCCGTCCATGTTTATTAGGATTCCCTGGCTACCGACCCAATACTCGCATTAGTTCCATGATTCGTCTTTCGTTCCAAAACCCAATGAATATCCACAAAATTATTTATTATACATTTACCGCGGAATAAAACAAGGATACTGTGGAATACGTAGTGAACTCTCTGGTTAGACTTATTAGAAAATTATGACTCAAGTCTTCGTTGAGGCTTAAGCTGAATTTTCATTTTATTGAAACATGCAAATTTTTACAATTTTATTTTATAGATGGCGCATATTGCTGCAGCTGTGAGGGCAAAACAACTTAACTACTGACAAGCCGAAATTAAAATCGACAGGCGGGATGTCATTTTATACGAAGCAGTATTTTATAATGAACATAAAATTTGGAGGCTACAATCCTTTGAGTTATTGAACTTATGCCTGTTTAGAATTTGAGAATTGAATTGAGAAAAGCGACATTCTTGTTAAACTTTTCATACCGTGCTATTAAAAACAATAGTTTGTTTTGCAAACATCTTTCTTTCGAGACGGCTCTTCTGTATTTAATGTAAATTGAAGCGTTTGTTTATTGAACGAAGCTCGACTGTCAGACTCAAAATTCGTCAGTGGCGTAGTAGATCAAAGATGAGATAAAAATATTGTAGAAAAATGGCCGTGATGTTATTCGAACGGTAAGCAAAAAATATTTTTGTGACAAGTTTAGTCATTTTCAGGTAAAACGGAAAACGTTCAGGACTTCCTTGTTAGCAAGGCCTATATTTCTTGGCATAATTGTTTATTTGGCATGGGAAGTTTACTCCAAATAGCGTGAGGAAAAAACACTTTTCAATTGGTCTTTTTCGTGGAGAAAACGAAAGTTGTTAAGTTACAACAGTTGCAGGTTATGAATGAAAAAAAGGTCGTACATTTTCAAAAACATCTTTTGGAGAGTTGTCAACACGGTTAAGTTTCGCCTGTCAAAGTAGTCACTTTCATGCGTGTCATTGGTATAAACGGTGGATGTCGTGAATCATCAGCTGTTTAAATTAGCGATGGTGGGCGATCGAAAGATCCAGGCGAGGCACCTTCGATTAACTAGAATCGAGCCATTTGGCACTCGAAAATCAAATGCAAAGTGCTCCGAAGAAACATATACACCTGTTCTAAAACAGGGCGGGAATTAGCCTGAAACATCAATCACCTCCGGCCCTTAGCCTAATTAGCGGGTATTAGGCTGAGGGCGGGGGATGATTGATAATTCAGGCTAGGCGGGCATGAGCGCGTTCTTTGTTTGTCAGGGCTATCTGTTAGGACTGGCCTATAAATTTTCAGGATAAGAGAGGTCAAACAATGTTTTTGTATCGTTTTGTTCTTTCTCGCCTTGTGTTCATTGAACGAGGTATATATGTTATGAGTCAGCTCCTAGTTTCTTCCTTCGTGTTTATTTTTTAACCCGTGATATCCATCACAGCTAACATGGCCAGTAAAAAAAGTCATTTCCAGAACAAATTGTGTGATTCCCAACAGTTAAGTATAATAAGTCATTTTGCTGCGTAAATTGAGTGATTTGCAGCTCAAAACAACTGCAATTTGAATCCGTAACCCGCTATGCGAATCACTTGAACCCGGGTTGGTCATTCATCAACGTTTTTGTGTGAGTTATTCATGAATAATTCATCAGTTCAAGGCTGGCAAAGTGATCACACTGCTGAAGGTCGAGGATGCGAACTTTTTTTTTTCTCACGAACTACTAATGGATGTTTGCAATTATATAGGCATTGGGAAGTAAGAAGGTTCAAGCCATAAAATTTATGTAATCATATAAGAAACTGAGACAGAAAAAATTCGCGGAAGAATTAAAACACTTTTGAGCGAGAAACCCTGGAACATGTATTTTGGCAACGCTTCGGCTAAAGGCTATCAAAGCTATCGATGGATCAAATTATACACTCAGCTTTGTTATGTACCAAATAGCCTTTAATTTGTTGGAATCTAAACACGAAAGATCAGTCCATCGTTTTGGCAGTTTACAGATGAATCACAGGTATCCCAATATCCTTGGGAGCCCTGAAGAGTTTAATCAGCTTGTTTAAATTGGGACTCAGACGACGATCGAATAGTATCCCATGATACAATTTTCTACGTACGTGACGCAACATCGAAGTTATCATGGATTTCAGCGTGAAATAACGTGGTTTTCTCCAAGGTCTATTTCTTATTTTTATTGCATTAAAAGGTTAGAAAAGTGCATTTTTTAAATTTTTGACGCGATTATAATGATTTGTAGGTGTTTAAAAGCGCGGCCTTATTATAGTATTCTTGTCGTTGATCGTGTTATGTGACTATTCGCATCACAAAGTGTTCGTTGACCCGTAACAAGGTCATGAATATTCGCTTTTCTTTGCACAGTATGTTGATGTCTTCGATTTTTGGGCATCACGCCACAAAATATAGACATAGTAATGATTTTTGGCAAAGAAGTACCGAGAAGTACCCACATTTTTATGACCTTTCAAGCGATCGAAGTGGACTGAAATTTCGTAACATACCAGTGCAATTACGAGTGTTGCGTGTGTGAATGTCTGCTTCAAGTCTCAGTTCGTTTGGCGCTTTATTCCCGAGCTTGGTCATCTTTTAGAGTCAAAATGATTATTTTCGAAGGTGTTTTGGTTACTATTCTTTCCGAAACTGCAAAGTGCTCAGCAGTGATAACTAGCCTTAACAACGGAGTGTTTAACTTCGTAAATTTCAATAGTTCAATGGAGCCGTAATCAAGAGATGTCATGCAGCAAACGGCACAACACGGAACAAGCCTGCTAAGAAGCGGACAAGAGATGTCAAAAGAAAAATCACAAAACCCCTGAACTTCTCTTCGGAGAATGTACCTGTTGAAACTTATTCGTATCAGCACAGGGCTTCTTACCCCAGCGAATAATTCGTCCGTAGGCTAATTCACAACAACCACAGGAACGAGAGTTCTTCTTCGTTCGTCCATGCTTTCCACATAGCTTACATGTGTTTCTCGACAGACCAACGAAACACAAGTAAAACCCTTCACTGAAACGGCAAAATTCTCCTTTGAAACGCATTGAATATAAACTAACTCGGTACTCTTAAAAGCAGAAGCCACGGAATCCAGACAAGTGTGAAAGCACGCCATGGCTTCATCCCGAGAGCGTGGAATAAATGATGACGTCACGTACGCAGTGATAATATAAGCCTAAACCAGATGCATCATGGGATACTATTCGATCGTCGTCTGATTGGGACTCAAAATGTTATTGAAACTGTGTTTAATTTTCTCCATTGTTTAGTGGTATTTTTCAGTCTCCAGCTAATATTGGATTGATTGATTGATGGAAATTGAAAACTGCCATGAAATAATTCGCAGTATCACCTTCCGTGCAATGGTGACAATAAGTCCGGTTTCAAAAATCTGAACAAACAGTCTTCCACCAAGGAATTTAATTATTTTGTTTTGCTGGATTTGGCATTAGAAAGACATAATTTCCAGTTGTAAGCTTGAGTGTTCTTCCAGTGTTAAAAGAATAAATATTCCCACATGAAATGACAAGGTATCACTAATAGTTACCTAAAATAACCACTTTCAATACAAGAATGTTTGGTTCTTGAAAGTAAAGTAAACTGGCACGGAATTGTCCTCTGAAAACGACTACTTTCTGTTGCAATTGCGGAAAACGCTTTTTTCAAGTAAACCTATTTGGGGATAAGATAACAACATATCGTCCACCAAGGAATTCAATTATTTTTATTCGCAGCTTTTGAAGGACTTACGTTGTCACAATTCATACGCTCTTCTGTATTTTAGTCATAACTTCTCGCGTACGGGCAATTAATGATAAGGTGTCACTATTGGTTACCTAAGATAACCTCCTTCGCGCTTAGAAGAGATCGCTCACTGAGATAAAAATACACCAGGCGTGAAATTCGCCTTTTGAAACACCTTGTTTATCAATAATAACTGTTTAAAATCACCATTTCGGGACAAACAACATATCGTTCACCGAGAAATTTAATTATTCTTATTTGAAGAAGTTGGAAAGACATCGGACTGAGCTGTTACTATTTTTCTAAATTGAAATCTGTGTAGTGGACAAGTATTATTGAAGCTCAGACCAGAACTGCCAAGACAATCGTCATCTATAGCTACCGTGTACTCTGCTTTTGTCTTCGGTACTCCTCTTAAAATTGCTCAATCAAAAGTCTCTTCGAGCCAGAGAAATTAAAAAGTCTTCCGTATCATACTAATTCTCAGAGGGCGGTTTTGTAAAAGCAGTCAGCTCCATCCGCCTTGAAAAACAGATTTCTTTCATTATTTTGTGCGCTGTAAGGCATTCATGTACTAATACTAGGACCACAATGCGTTCGTTTACTATAACGGCGCGGCTAGCTTTGTAACTAATCAACATAAAATTGAATGTTGTCTTTAATTGTCGTCCATTGTTTAGTGGTATTTTAACATTTTCCACTTAATGAAAGACTAATTGACAGAAATAGATGGAATACTGCCATGAACTATTTGCCCTTTTCACATATGTCACGTTGCGTGCAATGGTGACAATAAGTCCCGTTTCAAAACTCTGAACAACGAACCTTCCACCAAGGAATTTAATCCAAAATGTTCGCTGGATTTGGCGTTAGATAGACATAAAATCTGGTTTTAGCTTGTGTGTTCGTACAATGCTTAATAATTAAATCTTCCCACAATATGGTATCATTATTGGTTACCTAAAATAACCACTTTCATTACTAGAATGTTTGGTTCTTAGAAGTAAAGTAAAGTGGCATGAAGTTGCCCTCTTGATACATATACTTTCTACTGCAGTGGTAACAAAAGTTTTTCTTTAAAACTCTTTGGGGATAACAACAAATTGTCCACCATGGAATTTAATAATTTTAATGTACCGTTTCTGAAGGACGGAAGTTGTCACAATTGAGCTGTGACTGAATACGGTCTTCTGTCGTTTAATCATTAGTTGTCACGTATAAACATTGATAAGGTATAGTCACTATTGGTTATATTGGTTATATTTCCCTGCGATGGAGACAATAACTGTTTGAAATCACCATTCCAGGAGTAACAGCGTATCGTTCACCAAGGAATTTAATTCTTATTTGAAGAAGTTGAAATAGCATAGAATGAGCTATTAAAATTTTAGGGATGGTGAGGCTATGAAACATCTCGTGAAGAAAAAAAAAGGAACGATACCCTAGCGTCGATTGGCTCTTAGGTGATCTTCACGTGCTCTCCGGCTGATCGTTTTAAACAAAGGGGAAGGGAGGGGGAGCAGCATTGCGTGACAAGCCCAAAGAGCGTCTGCGTATAAAGCAAGCTCGCAACTGAACAAGAAGCAAATTTCGTAACTGAGGCCGAAGAAACAATGACTTCCCGTACTGCGTTAGCTTTCTTTCTTCTCTTCATGCTTGGTGCTGCTTACTTCGAGCCGTTGGCCAAAGGACAATATTGGACATTTGTAAATATACCCGTATTGGGAAAAGGAAGGTTTTCAAAGCCAACTTATTTCTAAATTCTCTTTCCCTCCTTACCTGTCCTAGAAGTGATCAGTAATTTCACAGCAAAGAAGACTCAATAGAAATGAATCAAAAGAAATCAAAATTACTTAGCAGAGTTTAATCATGTTCATATAGTTACGTACCGTTTTCATTGTTTTGGATTTTCTTTTTAAATATACACGCGTTTAATATGTGTTTGCTGTTTTTGAAGAATCTGTTATTGCAGTCCACGCCATCTCGTCAGCAAGTCATAGCTTTTAACTCAAAGTGATGAGCGACTCAACTCGGAAAATGGATCGTCTTTAAACAGTGGTCGTTTTGATGCTAAGGAACTGAGGCTTTAATCATATATCATTTATGTTTCGAGCTAGAGAAACGGCAAATTAAGTTAAAGCCCACTGGTATTGTTAGGAAATATTGTTAAACTCAACGATTAGGAACTTATATAAGGATATGTGACACCGTAGAAAAGATCCATGAAGCTTGTCCGACAAAATACTACAAATAGAGTACCTCTTCCTGTCCGATTATCAAAGCTAGTACCGGACGCGTGACCAGGTAGTAAAATCTCTGTATTGCGGGTTCTATTTTCTTTCCTGTTCTTATACTTTTTCATTCTCCCTGCCAATATCAGTGATTTCCTCTCCTTATATTCACTTTTTGACGGCTTCGTCGTCCTCGGCTTAGCCCATTCATTGGCCCATCAGTGCGACAAAGCGCTGAGGAGAGTTTCACCGCTCCATCGATATAAGGTTGTGTAATGATATATTTTTGATGAGATCTTAAACTGATGTTCAGCAAGGCATTTACGAACGTAGGTTGTGTGAGCTTCGAATGTTTTTTGTTTTGTTTTGTTTGTTTGTTTGTTTGTTTGTTTTTTTTGCTTTATCTTTTGAGAGATCTTAGAAATAAAATTCTGCTGTATTCAGCGTGGAATCATTACACCACAAGGACAGCACCACGACTCTACTCATCACCATAATTAAGCCCTGTTCAGCGGGATTACTAATTGGTTGGGTGACCGAACACGAATACCCCGAGTTGAAATGATTTCCTCCGTAATTATTCTTCTTTTCTTTTTCTTCCCCGTCTAAGGTGATATTAGTCACTGCAGAACTTGAAACTCTACCTAATGTCTCTTCTTCGTATTTGTCATCTAGTTGTTCATATTTTAAAAAAAAGACCTAACGTCACTCTTAAACAACAACAATAGCTGCTGTAACCTTTGCAATTCTTAGAGACTACCTCTTATATACCCATTGTTTTATTCTACAATTTATACATGCTACATATTTTAATTGTATATACATTTTTATTATTATTCCTTATTTGTAAATAATTTTAATTTTTTGTTGTTGTGTCCCCAATAAGTTGTGAAAACTAAATACATTGACACATTAATAAAGCTTTTAGTTACTCACTTACTCAGTCGCATTTGTCCATATTGATTTACAGCACCGTATAAAATTATAGCGAAACGGATCGTTGGAATTCTCAATTCTTTTGTTCGTTTCTCGCCTAAAAACTATAACCACAATCTAACAACCTGGCAACTTAACCAGAGAAAGACTATAATAAAACTTACCACTTCTAGCCTCGCGATCATCAGTTCGATATTTTTCTTTGACGTGGATTTTCCTCAATTGTTTGGTGATCTTCTTTATAGGTGAGTGACGAGGCAAACATGCCAAGAAATCGACTTGCAGACCGTCTACGGATGCTGAGAGACTCCCGTCCCTGGCCCGAGGTGGGGAAAGTAATGAAAGACGAAAGGGAACTGGACAACATCGCTCCTCTTGAAGGCTCTTGGGAATAACATGAAGAATGAAAAACAAAGAAAGGAAAACACAGTTTATAGATATCAAATGAATGCATTTTAGTTCAAATAATTTTTCGTTGTACATTTTCTAAGCGTTGTTGAATGTATGGACGTTACCACAAGTTTTAATTTTGAGGCCATGTTGGTGAATAGAGATACAATCATTTTAAATATTAAATGCGTATCATCTCAACAAGCAAATAAAAACAATTATCAGTGTTGCACTCACTTTGTCTTAGCGTGGTTTATTTAAATGGCTATGACTTTTTTTAACTCCCCGCCGGAGTGGGGGTGCGGAAACAGGACAGTCTTAACTTTTCTTTTTTCCCTCTCTCTCTCTCTCTCTCTCTCTCTCTCTCTCTCTCTCTCTCTCTCTCTCTCTCTCCTTTCGGTTCCTGCCTATTCTTTATAGTGCTTTCCGCCTCAAGGTTATTTTTCCATTGCAAACAATTGAGAAATGTTACAAATTTATTTAGTTGTTTCCAATGTCTGCTACTGTGTTAATACACCCACGATACTGTTCAAAGACATCCCTCTAAACTTTGCAGCGCAATCGAAGACCACTCTCGTCTTTCCAGGTTTGTTGGGGTTAAACACAGGGTGACGAGGGATATACCACAGCGGTTTATCATCAATGACGAGCTCATCTACTGGAACTCTCTTCGCGTGCGCCTTGATCATGTAATCTCCAATGGTTGCTTTGTATTTTTCAAACAGCTCGGAATCTCGCAGGAATCTCTTCTTCAACAGCTGTAGTCTTCGCCATGAAGATGTTCTGCCATGATCCGATTGTTAGGAAGTTTAGGCGCTGGCTCCCTCCAGGGAGGAGCTAGTTGATAATGGCCATCAATCAACGTGGCTGAATTCTCCATTACTGCTAGAGCCCTTATATCTTCAACGGACATAAAGACCTTGCAATCAGGGATCAGACCAGCATTGTCAGTCTTCCAGAATCTTTCAAGTTGCTGCATGAGAACATCTTCTTCTTTCTCAACATTTACTACTCTCATAAAGTTTACACAGTAATGGCTATTCTTGCATTCCAGTCTGTCTATAGGACCTATCAGCGTCCATCCCAGCGGTGAACAAATAGCGTATGGGTCACCTTTCTTGCTACGCCTTTCTTCCAGTACCCAGAAGGCCTCTAGGACATTACATCCAATGATCGGTCGACCTTAGTTTCTTCGATGCTTGGCAAATTGATGACTTGCAAATGAGGCCTTCTTCTAATGTCTTGGCCGGTTGGAATGCTGTGGCTCGAGGCGTTTACCTTTTCAACAGTCCACAGTCTCTGGATTTCTAACTGTCCGACTCGTCGATAGCCTTATCTTTTAAGCTTATCTCTTGACCAAACTTAAGACTATCTTGCTTCTCTTGCGTTGTTAAGTAGAACGTTCTCTGTTCTTCTTGAATTCCCAGCTGCGCTGCCAGGCCTTTAGCAAACAAGGACACATCCGATCCATTATCAAGAAGGGCTTAGGTCAACAGTTCCTTGTTCGAGGTCCGACTACGAACCTTCACTGGCACTATCCTGAGGCATACTTTACCACTTCCGGCTAAGGCATTGTTCGATTTTCCACCTTGGATAAGGGGGAGACCAGTGGCTTAAGTAGCTCGAGTATCTTGGGATCCCTTTGGTATCTGGGTGGTCTGAGTGACGCTCTCTTCACTGGCCTGATTAACGCTCGATACTTGATGATAGGGAGCATGGAGCAGAGTGTGATGCCTTCGCTTACAACCATCAACTTGACATGCACCCTTGGTTACGCAGCCCTGAGCAATATGACCATATTGGAAACAGATGTGGCAAAGCTGAGAGTTCCTCATTATCTGAACACGCTCATAAAAGGTCTTTCTTGCAAAGTTCTGACATTTCATCAAAAGGCGATTTCCGTTACAGGCCGGGCAAACACGGATCTTCGCATTTAAATGCACACACCCTGAACCACACCTTGACTGGTTGCCTTGATTGCCTACCGCGGTTCTTTGGGCGTTAAGCGTGGTGATAAGGGTGAACGATGGGTCACTCGATTTTAAACGTAGCTTTGATTTAGTGCCACTCCGTTTACTTTCAGATGTAACATCCATAACGCTTCTAAATACTGGACTATTTGCTGCCCTTGCCTTTGTGCTACGAACGCGAAAATGTCTTCAATGTTTGGTCTCTTACCAGATTATTGAATAGCGTCTGTCACTAAAACGAACTTGGTACGAAGATGAAATGGCAACCTTTGTACAATTCTTCGGAGGTTATCCGCGCTGTTGATTTCATCTAGATAACCCATAGACTCGAGGTTGTGCTCACAGTTTTTCAGTTTGTCAGCAAATTCAAGTAGCCCTGAACGATCGGACGGCTTTATTTTAGGACCCTCAGTGATTTCGCTGACAAACTAGGCAGCAATTGTATACGGATGACCAAAGCGCTCCTTGAGCAATTTCCTTGCATCCATATATATACCCTTTGAAAGATGCAGTACCACGCAGCACTCAATCGTCTTCTTCGCATCGCCCGTTGTGTACTGCAGTAGATACATGAACTTCTCGCTTTCATTCATTGCGTTTCGTTCAATAGTATTTCAAATGACTGGATAAAACTTCGATACTCCATAGCGTTGCCATCAAATACGGACAGTTCAGGTTTGGGCAATACAAATCCTTGCCTTATCGTCGAGCGCAGCTTATCTAGCACGTCTTCAACAATGGCAAAATCGCTGTCAACTAAATCTGGAGGAGAGAGTTCATTATCCGGCCTGAATACGGGGTAGGTATACTCCTTCGCGTGAGGGTTGAGCCGTGAACTTGTGACGTCGTTATCGCTAACAAGCTTTGGTCTTTTCAATGTGAGTTTTGACATCTTTAACTTTGGGCTCAACAACGCGTTTTGACCTAACTCCTCCAGCACACAAACCAGGTTGCTTGAAAATGTTCGGTAATGCTCCACCTAAGGCGGAATAATCTTCAAGGATCTTTACTTGAAGAGTCGCCTGCTCGAGTTCATATTTAGCTTCTAGAAATTGACGTTCCATTTTAATTTCCTCTTTTTATCTCAAAAGGTATTATTTTTCCTTCAATTGCTCCATTTTAAAGCGTGCCAAAGCTTTCTTGGCCTTTAACTGCTTAATAGATACCCGTGTCGAGTTGCGACTTCGAAAAGAACCAGTCGCACTTACGAAATCTTCCGGTCGGATCTCTGTTCCCTCAGGAGTTCTAGAATTAACGAGATTTTACTTCGTCGATCCAGCGCTTGCAGGTATTTGAATCGAAATGATCCTTTCTCTGACAATGTTCTTGGAAATAGCGTCCTTCACTTGCGATTCCTCGAGATCTCCAGTTAGTGCTGTGATGTCGATCGTCGTAGTGGGCTCAAGTTCCTCAAAACGACCAAATGCTTCATTAACTTCCAACAGTTTCTTTGAGACTTCTTCGACGTTTCTCGCATCTTCTAGGAGGGCCTCAGTAGCTCGACACAACATTGTGACTCTCGCCGAACATCCCGAACTTGAATTCTGAAATCGACGACTTCCGAGGGCTTCTAGATCTGTAGAATGGACTCTCCTTCTACCTCGACTTCCAAACACATCCATAACGAAGACGCATAAATCTTCGAATGAAATGTAATCAAAATCCACGCGTCTAAGAAATTCCCACTTTTACTAGAGATTCGCTAAAAACAAACGCGCATGGACAAGTTAAATATACAGAGCAGGAAACCAAAACGAAATACAAATAAAGCAAGCAAAAATGGCGGAAAAATAACGAAACTTACAAGATTTCTGTGGCCACTACGACGACTAAAACATAATGACAACGACAACTAGAAAACTAACGGCAGAAGAAGCTATACCAAACAATAGAAACAACGGATGAAAAAATGTATAGGAAAATATGCAACGTTACGTAACCGAAAATAACTGGCGAAACTACAGTCGAACCTCCCGTAAGCGATCACCCAAAATGTTAAGCCTATGTGGTCGCTTACGGGAGGTGGTCACTTACGAGAGCTTAGAACTGCATACTGGGTCAAAATGTTGCCTCATTAGCATATGGTAATTTTAAGACATTTAGGTCGTCTCTTTTAAGACTGATAGAGTACAGTGTATGTACATTTTATCTTTGAACGGTTTCAATGTTTTATTCATGTGAAAAGCCAATTTCGAGAGAAAATCCGGTACTACCCAGGAATGCAATAATATTACAACACCTTGTTATCCAATTTTCGCACTATTATCTGTCAAGTGGTCGCTTACCGAAGGTTAAAAACAAAAGAAAATTTCAAACTTTCAGCTCTTAAAGTGGTCGCAGTCGCTTACGAGAGCTGGTCGCTTACAAGAGGTTCCAAATATAGTGATTTGACTGGAAAACTTTTGGTATTTTGGAAAACTGGTCGCTGAGGAGAGGTGGTCGCTTACGAGAGGTGGTCGCAACCGGAGGTTGCACTGTAATTAGAATAAGAAATGTACACGGAATAATCGAAAAACGGAAAACAATGGGCAA
Organism: Orbicella faveolata; assembly: GCF_042242905.1. Classification (NCBI taxonomy): domain Eukaryota; kingdom Metazoa; phylum Cnidaria; class Anthozoa; order Scleractinia; family Merulinidae; genus Orbicella; species Orbicella faveolata. The sequence continues at coordinate 7,056,424 of NW_028301539.1, read as the reverse complement.
AAACAAAACAAAATTGAGGCGCCGTGGCTATACTGATTGCCTGACTTCGTTGCTTAGTTTTGACCAGAGAAATGGTCCCAAGTATCTGATGCTGTGTTTACAAAAGGCCACAGTGTTAAATCTCGGTATATAAGTCAGCATTCCTCAAGGCATACCCAGTCGAGTTCAATTCAAAAAGGTCACTAACATACTTCGGACACACGTACATGAGTGCAGCCACATCCTGGAGCCGACGATTACATAGCGTTGGAAGGTTAGCCCGTTCTAAAAGATCAGTATAAGCTGCAGTTTCATTGCAATATACAGCTCGTAGCGCTTTTTCCTGCACACGCTCTAGTTTGCGCGCATCTGATGCTGTACAGAAATGCCAGACAATGTGACAGTAGGTCAGTAGTGGCAATATGACAGATTTGTACATCAGGAGTTGGACCGACTGTGCTACGATGTTACGCAGGCGTAGTAGCACTCCGACCTGCTCTGATGCCTTTATTGTAACCTCGAAAAAAATTTTTTTTTGAAATTCATGTGGTTATCAATAGTTCTAGTAGTTCTTATGTCGGATGGCTCTCCACCGATGTGTCCGCAATAACAATATCGATATCTTTGTCCCCAGATTTGGGTCCAAATCTTATCGTTTGGTATTTAGAAAAATAACCCTGGAGTGCATTTATTGAGTACCAATGTGAGATATTCCTGCCCTCATCATTTAGTGTACTTTCTACAACTTGAATTCTTCGTCCAGTTGCATAGAGCTGATGGTCGTCAGCATACATCGACAAAGCACAGTTACGCACATTTAAAAATGTTAGGTCGTTTTGGAAAATGTTCCATAACAAAGGCCCAAAAGTCGACCCTTAATAGCGCTTGTGGACAGCCCCTACTGTTGACGTCTTTCCAATCGCTTGTGGTATGCGCCCCATGTATTACACGGTTCTTTCTTTCAGTGAAATACGATCTTAGTAGCTCTACCGCACACTCCGAGAAGCCATAAGCTATTAGTTTGCTGAAGAGTAATGGTGGGCGAAGAGAATCAAACGCCTTTGACATATACGTTGACAAAACTGCTACCTCCTCCTTAACATCAACAGCCCTTTTCCACTCCTCAACTAGCCCCAACAGAGCAGTCTCACAACTATGCTTCTTACATTAAGCCCTCAGGTCAAAGCTTTAATGTGGATCAATGAACTCATTAACTTGCTTACTTATAAGTTGCTGGAATATCTTATCGACAGCATCGAGTACTGTTACAGGTCTATAGTTGCTAACGTTCAAGTGGTCGTCCAGTTCTTGAATATTGGCAGCCACTCACCCCTCTTCCACTGTTTAGGCCAATAGCCGCGAGTGATGCTATTGTTGTACAAACGTTTTATAGACTGAGCTAGTGTCGTCGATGCAATCTTAAGGATTTTGGGGGGATATTATCGTATCCAGTACTCTTAGACGGATTTAGTGGGGTGAGTGTCTCAGATTCTTTTGCTACACTTAGTGCCCTAAATTCGAACTGTCGACCATCCTGCAATAATTCACTTCGATGTCTGATTGCCTGTACACTAGTAAGACCTCCAAACTGTGCACTAGTATGATCTCCAAACTGTCTTTGTTAAGAGTTGCGGATCTCCAATATTTGTAGCAACCGAGGCAAAATGATCTGCAAAGTAGTTGGCGACCGTCTCTTGATCCCTCTCAAGAACTCCATTTACCTCGAGACTCACACACCTGCTATCGGTGCCCTTGGCTTTTGCATCAAGAGAAGGCTTGAAAACGTTATAGCATTCCGTGGGCTTAGTCTTGTTGTCCGCCTTCTTTTTCCAATGCCCTTTCAATGCTTTTCTCCGAAGTTTAGTTTTAGCTTCATTTCTCCACTTTTTTATCTGTTTAATAGTTTCCTCCGTCTGGCGCGCATGCTCTTTTTGTGTATCATTCTTTCATTCTAATAGCTCTTTTCCAGTCACTATTCATATACGGGACATCTTTTGATCTCACCCTCATCCTCTTTACGGGCGCGTGGTCATCTAGGACCTGACTCAATAATGTATTCCAGTAACTGTATTGATCATCCAGACTATCAGAGATGTTAGCAACATGCCAAGGCGCAGAGTCAACATCAAACATGAACTCCTTCTCATTTAGATTTTTAAAACTTCTGTAAGAGATGACTTAGGTTGGTTGGTATGTTGCTCTGATAGTCATAACATCATACACTGCAGCATGATCGCTTATTCCAGGGTCGTGAATATCACAGTCAACGAAGAGCTCTGGTCTGTTAATTGGTTAGGATAATATCCAATAATGTTTGACTCTTCTCGGTCGTTCTTCTTGGCTTATCAATTAAACACGACAGCCCGTGTACGTCTCCCACATCACATAGTATTTTACACTCTCTACCGTCAGTTTTTAGCTTGTTCAAGTTCAAATCTCCCGTAACAATGAGTAATTCCTTTTGCAAGGTGGCCAAGGTAATAGTATCATGAAGCTCATTTTCCAATCTTACATAATTATCCTTTCCAGTTGCTTTTGGCGGTCTGTACAGCCCTAAGAGTAAGGTATCGTGTCTTCCGACCTTGGATTGGATAACTAATGTCTCGATAGTGCTGAATTTCTTCGGAAGTTTAAGTTTTATGGGGAGGACATTTCACCAGAGTAGAGCCGTTAGAGTTCATAGGTCTGTGTGGTTTCCGCTGTTTTCTGCGTGTAATTTGTAGAGTTTGACACCTCTGTATCTTGCCACGCGCTAGTTGTCTTTGACTCATTTTTATTGCAAGATATGTTTTAAGCTCTCTAAGTATTAGCTCTGGAGGGACAAAGTTTGGAATATTCCGTGAACATGTTACTTGCATTTTGTGATGCTACGCCGGGCCTTGCTGTTTGATTAACTGTTGCAAGTTATGCTGCTTCTTATCACGGGTGTCATATTTAAAACGCCTATTTTTTTCAAACTATTATTTAAATTTTTTTTTTCATTTATTTCGCAGCAAATTTTGGTTACGTTTGAAATTACTTTCATTTTTAAAATCATTTGTTCTTATTTTGTTTCTTGAGATATTTTCTTCGATTTAAATTTATTTCTTGATTTATTTACTTTTGATTTTAAATTAAAATATTTTTGTGATTAAAAAACAAAACAAAATGGCATTAAAGGAAACAGAAAAAATACAATTGAAAAAGCAAATAAAACCTAAATTTACAAGAAACTTGTTAAGACAATGTTTTTTTTGTTATGGCAGTCCCGGGCCACCATACACAATTAATTTGATTTTTTTTCGTTGGCCTCTCCAAGTTTTCAGGCACAGAATATAAGCCAATTTTCACAACAAGTTTTTTCATTGCATTGTACATCTATGCAGTTCATTAAAGGATAAGACTAAGTATATCAAAGTTCCTGGCTCACAGGAAGCAAGTTTCGTTATAATTTAATTGAAACTTCAGAAAATGTAAAGTGAGACAATTGAAGCAGATGTTTCACTTCTGTGTTTTCTTTGCATCTTTGGGTAAAATTCATTTGCAAAATAAATAAAGGAGATCTGTTTGTCAGCCAGAGTGATAGGGCCCTCTGGCTAGGACGACAGATCTTCGTATTGTCATAAACCTAGGACAAAGCACTTGAAATTGAAAATCAAATAACATAAGACAATCGTGATTTTAATTACACGTGAAGTTTCTCCCAATTGACAGTCGCAAGTGTCAAGCAATGTATAGGTGATCATTTGCATTTTTAATACCGTTGATAGATCGTTATGGCCCCATGCACTTAAAAAGCTTGAAAAGCGACGCAATTCGTGCGAACAACGCATAAATGCACAGATAAGTAAGTGCTCATCCATGACCTAAAAAAAGGCCGAAAACCTCAAGTAAAAGAGCAAAGAACAACAAAAACGAGATAAATCACTCCTGAGACATAAACAGCCATGTCACAGATAAATATGACGACAGGAAACATAACTGGAGATGGACAGCAGAAAGCAGTTCAACAGATATCGTGTTCGTCATATTTAACTGCTGGAATACACAGCCACTTGACATTTCTTTCAGTTTTAAACTCCTTTCTGTCCATTGCTGCATTTTTTGGAAACACTCTGATCCTAGTTGCTCTTCACAAGGAGTCTTCGCTTCATCCACCGTCCAAACTCTTGCTTCGCACCCTTGCAACAACTGATCTCTGTGTTGGTCTTATTTCGGAGCCCCTAACTGTAATTTATTGGATGTCTGAAATGAATGAACATTGGAATATTTGTCGCTTCGTGTTATCTGCAGGCATGCTAACAGCCTCTATTTTGTGTTCAGTCTCTCTGTTGACGCTTTCTGCAATATGCATGGACAGACTTCTAGCCCTGTTGTTGAGACTTCAATACAGACAGGTTGTAACTTTGAAGCGAACCTACGTGATGGTTATTACCATTTGGATTGTTTCCACTGTCTTTACGGCAATGCAATATTGGAATCCCCTAATCAACTCATGGTATTGGATTATAGTTATACAATTTTGTCTAGTAACCTCACAAAGATTTTCTCCACCCTCCGTCATCATCAAAATCAAGTACAAGGCCATGTTCCACAACCGAACCAAACAAATCAACTGAACATAGCGCGATACAAAAAGGCATTGAACAGTGCAATATGGCTACAACTGACGCTGGTCGCTTGTTATTTTCCCTATTTTGTAGCTTTGACTTTGTGGACTATCAGGGGAGTATCTTCATCTGTTTATCAGGCTTCGATTTATTCAACCACTTTAGTTTACCTAAACTCATCATTAAACCCGATTCTTTACTGTTGGAAACTAGTTCAAGTCAGACAAGCAGTGAAGGACACAATCAGACAAGCGCTTAGCTATTGTTTTTCGACTTAGAATACGTAGACCTATATAATTAGAAGAAAAACCTTAGGAGTGCCTGCCTGTAAAAATCAGACAAATTCTTAATTTCGCGGCAAGGATCGAAAATTCGATTTCGCTCATATTCCTATGGTAAACAGGCTAGGGCATGACAAAAACTACTGGACATTTTATTTGCAAAATATCCTTTTATTTCAAAGAAATATGCAAATTACCTAATTCCGTTAAAATCGTCATTTGACGTACCATTTTATTAAGCAAATTTGAGAGCCTCACATGCAAAACCACATCATTCTTCTGTCTTTAAAACGCTCAAATATTTTTGTGCAATGTTTAATTGTGTACTGGGTTGATTTTAGGGAATGTTGCGGTTTTTACTGGGTGCAAAATAATTAAATTTCGAAGACATGTATTTGATTCACTTAAAAGTACTTCGTAAAAATAATTGATTTTCACCATGTACAAAACCTTCAAATGGATTAAGCTTCTGGTGGTTGAATCGCAGAAGGATGGTCTACAGATTCCTGTAAAAATTTCTTTGGGCAAATGATTGTGAGCGACGTGAGAGCTTTTCAAAGTACGTTAAAAATGCAGATATTTGACCATCCGTCGTCAAATTTCAATTTACGGGTTAGACATATATTTTAGCACGCGCCACATGTCTTGAGCTATATTAAGTTGATTAAGTCCATATTAAGTCACGCAATGCTGTCATCTCATTTTAGGGGGCAGGGGTCGCACAATTTCTATCCTAATACGTAAGGGTCCGTAAGGCTTGGAACCACAGGGAGCACACAGTCTTGTTGAGTAGGAAGAGATTAAATTAAGCAATGAAAAGAATCAATAGTTAACCATTGCCCGTGTTGTCATCTTTTACTAGACCACCGCTACCTATACGCCCTGCGTAAATACTGTAACACTAAACTCGTACCTAGGTCTTTTCGCGCTGTGCAATTATTTTTGGTTTACATATAATACAGTGGGCCACCCTCGGGGAAATGGGAGGTGGCTGCTCAATAGGGGTTGGTCGCTTAATAGAAGTTGGTGTACCTTGAATAATTTTTCACTATCGGGTGGTAAATTTAGTTAAATTTCTTAGTTTATACTACAGGCTGAGAAATTTCTGAAATGTGATTGGCTAAGACCAGTAGTATTTAAGCCAAATTTGAAATACTTACATGTAAAAATTACAGCCAGTTTCCATGGTAACTGAAAAATTATTCTTTCTAATTTTAAAACAATGGCGGATAGATTTCCCGATTGTGACGCGAAAGAACTACAACAATTTAAGGAAAATGCAGAAAATTCGAACACAAAGAAAAGCACTAAGACCTGGGTTACTGTTTGGACCACATGGGCTGAAGAAAAAGGATACAGTCCAGATATTGTAAGCCACGAAGCCAAGGAACTTGACGAGATGCTTCAGAAGTTTTTCGCCGAGGTGAGAAAGAAGGATGGTTCAGCCTACGAGCCAGACAGTTTGTGGGTAATGATAGCGTCCCTGGACCGTCATTTAAAGGAAGCAAACAGCAGCATTTCCATTGCCAAGGACAGAGAGTTTGTCAACAGTCGCAAAGTACTCGAAGGGAAAGCTCGCTTCCTCTGTGAACAGGGTTACGGCAAACGTCCCCGTGCATCAAAAGCACTAATCATTGAAGACGAAGAGCTGTTGTGGTCCAAAGGGCTCCTTGGCAGCCAGTCTCCGAAGTCCCTAATAACCACAATGTGGTTTCTTTTGACGCAGCATTTCGGATTACGAGGCTGTCAGGAACACCATGACATGTATGTCGAAGATTTTTCATTCACCAAAGACGACAATGGCGTCGAGTACATCACGTACGAAGAAAATCCCACAAAAACGCGTCAGGGCGGCCTTCGCAAAAAAAGAAGAGTGGTTCATCCGAAAATGTTTCCAACTGGTGGGCCAAGATGTCCAGTCAAGCTTCTAAAGACGTTCCTGTCACACAGACCCGAGGAAATGAAAAACAGTGGGCCATTTTACCTCGCGGTGATTGAGCGCCCTAAGTCTCAAGTGTGGTATAAGCGACAGAGAATGGGGATCCACAGCATTAATTCCTTCATGAAATCTATGGCTCTTCAGGGCGAGATTGAAGGTAAACGGCTCACAAACCACAGTGCACGCAAAACGCTGGTGAAGAAACTCAAAGCTGCCAACCAACCTCGCTCCGCAATTATTGGCGTCACTGGCCATACAAACGAGCGCTCTTTAGCCGACTACGAGGAAGGCGATGAGAATGAACAACAGCTGATTTCCTCAATCATAAGCTCTGACGGTCAGGCAAGCACGTCCAACCAACGCCGTCCTCTTCAGAATGTTGGCCTTTCCTCTGATGTGGAAAACACGCTGATGATGAATGAAGAGCGATTGACTGCAATCAACAATTTCCACGGCTGTCAAGTGACCATCAACTGCCAGCTTAGCCAGAAGTTTCCCGAGCCGAGGTGCAGTGTTCCACACGCAGAATCGATTGCAGATGATTGTTAAACTTTGATTGATGAGCCTATTAAAAACTTTCACTCTTTAGAACTGAGATTTACAGACATTCGAGTACAGTTTCATCACAGTTGTGTGATGTGTGACCATATGTGATGTTTAAGCGATCACATGTTTAATCACATGTCATTGTAAAGCCATTCAACTGCGCGTGACTAAATAAAAATATGTGTGTTATATGAAATGCAAAATTTCTTTGCCTTGTAGTATAAACAAAAAATAGCACGGTTTCTTCGGGGTATTTGGGATAAATACCGGCTCGTGATATTTCAAAACTCCCCAAATATCACTCGCCGCGGCGGCTCGTGATATTTTGGTGAATTTTGAAATATCACTCGCGGTATTTATCCCAAATACCCCTAGAAACCGTGCTATTTCCTATACAAACATGCAGTCAATTCAAGACGGCATTCTCGGAGACCTAGGGGCAGTTAGTGGGGGCGGGGAAAAAGTCTAAAAGGGTCTTCGCCCGAACTTTTCTCTCACCCGTTTAGACTTTAGGCTCCCAATAACTGCCCCTGCCCTCCGAGGATGATGAATTGACTCCATGTTTAGTAAGAAATTTAGCTAAATAACAACCCGATAGTGAAAAAATATTCTAGGTACACCAACTTCTATTAAGCGGCCAACCCCTATTGAGCAGCCACCTCCCATTTCCCCGAGGGTAGCCCACTGTATTATATGTAAACCAAAAATAATTGCACAGCGCGAAAGGACCTAGGTACGAGTTTAGCGTTACAGTATTTACGTAGGGCGTGTAGGTAGCGGTGGTCTAGTAAAAGATGACAACACGGGCAATGGTTAACTATTGATTCTTTTCATTGCTTAATTTAATCTCTTCCTACTCAACAAGACTGTGTGCTCCCTGTGGTTCCAAGCCTTACGGACCCTTACGTATTAGGATAGAAATTGTCCTACCCCTGCCCCCTAAAATGAGATGACAGCATTGCGTGACGAACAAAAAAGGGAACCGCTGCAAGCAAGGATTCAAGCAGCAATAGATCAAACGATGATCAAACGTAATATTTTGGTGTAATGCAAAGCAAGCAACTATCTACAAATCACTTAGCCGTTTTTGACTTAGACGCAGTGGTGATCATATGTGTCGAAAGAGGGTCATAGATTCAAGGTATTCGACCATTAAATAAGTTGACAGTTGGCGATGTACATCGGACATTGTGTAAACAAAAGCAAAGTTCTGCTTTATGTGCGACGAATGGTGACAGAAACACGTCAAATCGGTTTTTGGACCTGCCTTTTACAGCAAATAAGGTTAGAACATTTCAAAATTATCAGCTCTGTGTCTATTTCAACTTAATATAGCTCAAGATATGTGGCGCGTGCTAAAATATATGTCTAACCCGTAAATTGAAATTTGACGACGGATGGTCAAATATCTGCACTTGTAACGTACCTTGAAAAGCTCTCACGTCGCTCACAATCATTTGCCCAAAGAAATTTTTACAGGAATCTGTAGACCATCCTTCTGCGATTCAACCACCAGAAGCTTAATCCATTTGAAGGTTTCGCACATGGTGAAAATCAATTATTTTTACGAAGTACTTTTAAGTGAATCAAATACATGTCTTCGAAATTTAATTATTTTGCACCCAGTAAAAACCGCAACATTCCCTAAAATCAACCCAGTACACAATTAAACATTGCACAAAAATATTTGAGCGTTTTAAAGACAGAAGAATGATGTGTTTTTGCATGCGAGGCTCTCAAACTTGTTTAATAAAATGGTACGTCAAATGACGATTTTAACGGAATTAGGTAATTTGCATATTTCTTTGAAATAAAAGGATATTTTGCCAAATAAAATGTCCAGTAGTTTTTGTCATGCCCTAGCCTATCTACAGTAATAATATGAGCGAAATCGAACTTTCGACCCTTGCCGAGTTATTTTCCATATTTATGGACAGGGACTCTGAAATGGTTCATGATGTCTGAAGATTAAGATTTTAGAACTTCTCTGGTAAATTAAAAGAGGCGCTTAAACAGTTGATTTTTCCGTATTATATATTTTGAATTCTGGAGCAGTAAGATAGTCGTAAGTAAGAGAGAATTTCATCATTGTTGTAAATGAAAGACTTTGCATAGGAATATTTATTATCAGTTTTAGGCAGTAGAAGTGATTAAAAGCTCTTAATAAATGCCTTGTCATATTTCCACAGTGTTTTGCAAGTTCCTGTTCGCTTTTCTGCTGATTGTGATTTTAATTTTCGTCAGAATGTGCAACTTACACATGACGTTTCTCTCATTTGACAGTCGCAAATGTCGAGCACTGTATGGATGGTCATTTGCATTTTTAATAGCGGCGGTACACGTTGGTAGATGTTTATAGCTCCATGCACTTTAAAAGCTTGGAAAGCAACGCAATTAATACGAGCAACCCGTAAGGACATCAGTGACACACTCGGCTATCGCCTCGTATGCCACTTTTTTGTTCTTACCACATTTTCATGTCATCTGTGATCTATTACTGAACAGACGCACGGCAACATGGAATCTATTTGTTAAATAGATAGTCAGTAGAGTAGCCAATCAGAGAACGGCATTCGTGATAGAACGCTAGTAGGTTTATACTAATAAGAATTAAAGAATTAAACCGTTGAATGTTAAGGCCCAGCCAAACGATCGCAACACTTCAACGCCTCATATCGCAACATTATTGGCCCAGCGTTTGCAAGCCCCGGCCAAACGATCACAACAGGGAGTTTAAGAAAACCACAACGGGAACGGGAACGGGAACGTCGCTAAACAGAAGATTTAATCAGGAGAACAATGGCTGTTCACGTGCGTTATAATTCTTGGTACATTTCTTTACCGTCCTCGGTAAAGCAACAATGTGAAATGACCAAATTCTGCGTTGTCTGGAGAACGTGAACCACGACGGCTAATTTTTTAAATTTTTATTTCAAGTTAATCGCTGTGTCCCAAATTCAGTTTCATGCAAGTTTTGTCAGTGATAAACAAAATAAATGACTTCAGAGTATCGCAAGATTCGTAGGTAAAATATAAAGTCATTTTTTAATCGACGTTGTCTTTTGCGTCGTCGTCGTGGTTACTTAAGAGGTTGTCTCTGTAAGAACCGACCACTGATTTTACTTCGAAAATTCGATTTTTCTCATAAGCTGGGATTTCAAAGCCCTTACATAGTCAATCACTAAAATGAGTTTTGTTTCATTAAAAATTCCAATTGAAGTTTTCTAGGATTGATTGAAGTTCGGTCCGCTCGGCACAAGTTTCATGCCCGCCGAAACTGGAAAAATAGCACATATTGCCGGCGCTCTAAAAAAAATAATATTCGCTCAAAAGTCCCAATTCTTTTTTTCAACTATAGATATATCATAGCAGTTTGTTTAGCCATGTTGCAATTATAATTCAATGTTGTTCCTTCAAAGGTTAAAAGGAGATTTTCTACCCGTTAAATCGAGTTTTGAACCAAACGCGAAAATAGCTCTACATTGAAGGCACGTTTTAAAAATGTGGCACCTGTTTGAAACTGCTGAACTACATGAATAGAAAGTATAAATGTCCCTTAATTTAAAACAATAATAAAATTTGTCTGCCCACTAGGTTTTCAAAACTAACGACCGCTCAAAGTGCAGGAAATTTTGAAAATATTCCGGTGAGTAGCTAACACACTCGCCTTCGTAAAGTGCTCCGATAAATTTCCGTAAATTTCTTACCTGAAGTAAAATCAGTGGTCGGTTCTTACAGAGACAGCCTCTTAAACTCCCCAATATTTCGACACGTACGGCATATAGCAACATTATTGGACGCAACATATTGCGGGCGTTTGGCCACCCTGTTGCGACGTGTTGTAACATGTGGTGTGTTCCAAATCGAACTAGTGCGTATGCCCTGGCGCAACGATTTTGCACGAACCTGGCCAAGCGAGTAGGGCATCATGCAAACTCCAAAAATGTTGCATGAAAAATTTGACCCAAAACTTGACCCAACAAAACCGAACATGTCTCAACGCGTCGCATCAAGGTGCCCAAATGTGCGCAACATGTTACGGCCAACAATATCGCGATATGTTGCGCAGAAATGTTCCAATCGTTTGGCCGGGGCTTTAAATCGTTCGAGGTAAGCGAAGCGAGAAGTTAAACTTCTCAAACCGTACGTGCTATTAAACACAATCAGCTTTCTGTTGCAAACATCTTTTTTTATGATCAAAAGACCTCATCTGTCTTAAATGTAAATTGAAGTGAGCACTTATTGAACAAAGTTTGACTGTGAGACTTATCATATGTCTGTAGATCAAAGATGAGAAATATGTGTTGCTAGAGAAATGGCGATAAGGTTATTGTAATGAAAAACTGAAAATATTTTTTCGACAAATTTATGCCGTTTTAAAACGGAACATTTTAAGAGCTTCTTCTTAGCCAGGCGAGTTTTACTTTACAAGTAAGCTCATATCGAACACAATGAAAACAAATGAAACAATCAGGATATTTCAACACAAGAGTTACGCTCAAATATTTACCATTCAAGTTGTTTCGTTGAGTATCCTCTTTATCCAATTGCATGTTGTTTGCTTCATGTTCGAAGTTCTGTTTGCGACGATCGTTGATTCTTTAATATCTGAGGTGTTCAAGTCAGCATCATATTTTGTTTTTTAGTCAGTAGTCATAGGTTTTTGCCCGTGTTTTCGTAGTTTGAACTCGTACATGTACATGGTTTATTTGTTATCTCGTACTTTGCTCATTTGGCAGGCTTTCAGACAATATAATTTGAGGACCGACCCGTTCCGAAAACGATTGACATCTTTGAATGTGACATGAGATGACCGTATAAGGCGTAATTCTTTCCAAAACTTTCTTCACAAAACACAGCATTCTGTAAATCATGTTGTTCATGAAGAGCGAGCAAATATGATAACACAAGCTGTCGCTGTCTCCTCTGTCGCTGTCTCCTCCCCAGTTTCGTGCTCTTCCGCGAACGCCTGGGACCAAGAACGGCTTGCATTTTATGACTCGGGCTTTCCTACGGAAGCCCGAGTTATTAATCACCAAGTTTGTTTTCCTAATTAAATTACTTCCTGACAGCTCAGGCAAGCAATCTGCCATTTTTCACACGAGCGTGGTTTCAATTTCGTATATTTACGTTATTTGCAGGTCAGGTGGTGCGCTTTTGGCCAATGAAAAGAAAGAGGAAAAATGCATCGAATGATAATTAGTTTTATTTGGTGTGGGAAGCGTGGTTTTCCGCGTTTTGAGGCGTTAAGTATATTTGCAAACTTACAAAACACGATATTTCATGGTATTGTAACCTGTATCCATGCAGTCCATTACGGATAACATCGAGTGTATTAAATTTCGTGGCTCACAGGAAGCAAGTTTCTTTAAAATTCAATTAATGCTTAGTTCCTTGCCCCCGAGTGGGGGATAGGGCCGGAGATCAATGCTCGCCATCTGTCCCTATTCTTGGCCACAGCTGCTGCTGCGGCCCACGATGTAAGTCCCAGCTCAGCGCGTTCCTTCTCCACAGTTCTCCGTCATGTTTACCTTGGCCATCCTCTACTTCTTTTTCCACTTGGTGCCCAGGATAATGCCACGTGTGGGTTTCAGTTTGGTGCCATACGCAGAACATGACCTATCCACTTCCATCGCCTGCGTCGTACTTATGTACTGATCTTTTCGATTCCCGCTCTTCTCCGAATTTCATCATTGGGCACACGCATGGGCTAATGGACTTTCAAGATTCTCCTTAGGCATTTGTGAAGAAAGGTGTCAAGCCTTTTTTCATTCGCTTTTGTCATTCATACAACAGGACAGCAATGATGTTTGACTTGAAGATCCTCATCTTAGTTTCTCGGCGGAATTCACCTGCTCTCCACACCTTTGAAAGTCGATGAAAAACACTTCTAGCTTTACCTAACCTACTCCGAATGTCCTGTTCGGCACCACCCAAGTTGTTAACAGTGGCCCCTAGATAGACAAAGTTGTCTGTATCCTCTACATCAGTGCCGTTTATCTTTATAGGATCTTGTCTCCTAGCATTGAGTCTGAGCACCTTCGTTTTGTTGACGTTTATCTTCAAACCCGTACCTTCACTGTTGCTCCCCAGTCTTTCTAACTTCGTTTGTGCCTGCGTCCATGTGCTGGAAATGAGCGCAATGTCATCGGCATAGTCTAGGTCTTCAAGCTGTCTCATCATCTACTATCGAATCCCTGTATTACCTTGCTCTGTAGTCCTACACATAATCCAATCTATTACCAGGAGGAAGAGAAACCCTGACATTACACAACCTTTTTCACTCCTGCTTTCACGGTAAACCAATCCGATTTGCCTGCTCCATCGATCACTGCACACTTGGTGTTACTGTAAAACAATTTGACCATTCTTATGAATTTTGATGGTATTCCATAAGACTGCATTATCCTCCACAGTATTTCACGGTGGACACTATCAAATGCTTTCTCGTAATCTACAAAACAGGTATACAGACTTGCATTCCATTCCAGCGATTGTTCGATGACATTTCGCAGCACAAAGATGTGTTCAGTCGTGCTTCGCCCAGTTCTGAAACCTGCCTATTCTTCCCTTAGCATCCCATCCACTGCATCATGCAGTCTAGTAATAATTACTCCTCCAATAACTTTCCCTGGTACAGATAACAACGTTATTCCACGCCAGTTGCCACAGTCAGTAAGGTTCCCCTTTTTGGGAAGCTTAACGATCAGACCACAATTCCAGTCCTCCGGGATTTCCTCTGTCTCCCACACCGTGCGAAATAGGTCTTCTAGCAGGCACGCAGTTGTCTCTATGTCAGCCTTCAGTAGCTCTGTTTTGATTGAATCCATTCCAGCTGCTTTGCCATTCTTCGTGTTCTTCAGAGCCTGCTTTATTTGCTGTCGGGTGATACATTCGTCGCTGACATCTATTTCGTTTGGCTGCCTATCGTCGACAACTGCGGGGGGCTACTGGATCAGGCCGGTTCAGGACATTGTCGAAATGTTCTTGCCATCTATGTCTGATCTCTTCTTCTGTTGTTAATAGCTTTCCCGTGATCCTGGTCTTTCACCATGTTCATTCTTCGTGGCCGGTCGTTGCATAACGTCTTCGTTACCTTATACACCTCTTTTGGGTTGCCATTCCTTACAGCCTCCTCTGCTTCCCTTGCAAGCGCATTTGCCCATTCCCTCTTGTCTGCTCTCAAGCTTCTCTTTACTTCCTTGTTTTTGTCACTGTATTCTATTCTCCTTCTTTCTCTTCTCCTCTCTGATCTTGTCTCTTCCATCTTCTTCTTCAATTTCCTTCTTTCGTCAATTTTTCTCCAACTTGTTGCACTTATCCAAGTCTTGCTCTTCCTTTGTCTATGACCAAGAACTGACTTTGCCGTTTCGCAGTAGGCCTTCTTGACGTTCGACCATTTCTCCTCGACGCTTTCGGCATTCTGGGTGTCATCGTTTCCTGTTTCATCTGACTCAGTTTCTGTCAAGCAGCTAGATCTGTTCTTAAGCTCTAAGACAAACCTTTGTTTAATATCAGGCACCTTTACCTTGCTCGGCTCATATTTCCGTGCAGTCGTTTCGCCTTGTTTTCTAACCACCCCACTTAGCTTCAGTCGAATATTTCCAACAACCAGGTTGTGATCACTTCCTGCGTCGGCTCCCCTGAAAGCCCTGGCGTCCTGTACCGATCTCTCCATTAACAGCTATGTGGTCGATTTGATTCCTTGTTCTTCCATCTGGAGAGGTCCAGGTGTACTTATGGATGTCTTTGTGGGGGAACATGGTCGTTATGATGATCATGCTGTTGGCCGCACGGAACTCTATGAACCTTTCACCATTATCAGATCTGTCGCGTCCTAAACCATGCTTACCAACCACTCCGTTTTCGCCCTCCATTTGGTGCCCTAAGTTTGCATTCCAGTCGCCCATGGTTATATTATGATGTCATGTCGAGATGTCCTGTCATACACCTGTTGCAGTAGTTCATAGAATCCGTCTTTTTCATTGGTGTCAGCGACATTGGTCGGTGCATAGACTTGAATAATAGTTGTTTTTATGTGCTTGGATTTGAACTTGGCTGTTATTATTCTGTCGCTCACAGGGTTCCAGCTCTCCAAGGCCCTAAATGCCTCCTTGCTCATCATAATGGCTTTGGTGTTAGTTATCGTTTCTGCCAGCGAAAATTATATTCACTCCTGTTTGTGTGATAACCTGCCCAGACCCTGTCCATCGACACTCACTGATCCCTCGGATGTCCACCTTGTAGTTTGCCATCTCTCTATAAACCGGGGCAGTCTTTCCGGTGCTGCACATGGTACGCACGTTCCAACATCTCACTCTCACTTTCTTCTTAGGGTGAGTCAACGCCCTTATACGCATGCAAGTCTCCTTTCGGTTTTCACCTACATTCCTCATACTGCTGTCCATCAGGATGATGGAGTGGTCTCCCGTAAGACAGCAGGCTGCTGATCTCGCTCCTTGCTAGTTATCGGTACACTCCAAAGAGTGGCCTTGACATCAATTTCCGGTTTCCGTAATCACCTTGCTTTTACGGGATGGGGTGATTGGCCCCATGCCCAACCCCCAACCTGGAGGACCAGGGATTTTCTGTCGGGGTGTCCTTCCCCTAGCCACGGGTACCAGATATTTAAAGGCTCTGGAAGCTCGCCTTTCGCCATTGTCACTCATTCAATTAAACCATCGGTAAATTTTAAGTGCGACAATTAAAGCAGATGTTCACTTCTGTGTTTCTTTGCATAATCGGGTTATTTTAATTTTTCAAAGTTAATAAAGGAGATCCGTTTGTCAGTCAGAGTGATAGGACACTGTAGCTAAAACAACAGATCTCCCTTTTATGAAAAACCTTCGGCAAACCACTTCTAATTAAAAATCAGAAAGCATACGACAATCGTGATTTTAATTACACATGAAGTTTCTCTCAATTGGCAGTCGCAAGTGTCGAGCAATGTATTTATGGTCATTTGCATTTTTAATAGCGGCGATACAAGTTGATAAGATGTTTTAGCTCCAGGCCGTGCACTTAAAACGCTTGAAAAGCGACACAATGCGTGCGAATAACCCGTAAAGGCACAAAGAAAATAAGGTGTCATCCATCCAAAAATCTCAAGGAAAAGAGCAAAGAACAAGAAAATTGAGGTAAATCATTTTCCGGATACATTTCCATGCCGGTAGATCCTGTGAAAAAAAAGACTGCAGATTCCATTTACCTTCAAGATGTTCTTTCCTAATATCAACAATAGTGTTTATGTGCATATCATGTTTCTAAGAAACTGACAAATAATTAGTTTGATGCGTAATTGAAATTAATTTAGGATCTGTCTATAGATTTTCTTATTTTCATGTCTTTAATCAAATGCAAGAGAATGCAAATACTTCTAACTCGTAGCTTCTTTAAAAGAGGCAAAATTAAAATCAGTTAGTGTTCAGAGTCTTTGTCAGTAAACCAGCTGCTTGGCAAGTTATCTTTCAAAACCGTCAATGATATGGATTGACATATTTGAGGAATTACTGACAAGCGCTATTAAAGGCCCACGTATCCAATATTTATTGATATATCATTTCTTGTAGTAAGAAACCACACTGAGAAGTTTCGACGGCAGTTTAACAGATTCCGGATTACGGTTCAGCCACGAATAGCTATCATGCCGATAAATATGACAACAGCAAACTTAACTGGAGATGGACAGCAGAAAATAGGTGAACAAACATTATGTTCGTCGGGTTTAACTACTGGACTACACGGCCACCTGACCTTTATTTCAATTTTAAACTGTTTTCTCTCCATTACTGCATTTCTTGGAAACACTCTGATCCTAGTCGCTCTTCACAAGGAGTCTTCGCTTCATCCGCCGTCCAAACTCTTGCTTCGTAACCTTGCAACAAATGATCTCTGTGTTGGTCTTATTTCGGAGCCTCTAACTGTCATCTATCGGATGTCTGAAATGAATGAGCACTGGAATATTTGTCGCGTCGTGTTACTCGCAAGTATGCTAACAGCCTCTATTTTGTGTTCAGTCTCTCTGTTGACGCTTACTGCAATATGCGTGGACAGACTTCTCGCCCTGTTGTTGAGACTTCAATACAGACAGGTTGTAACTTTAAAGCGAACCTACGTGATGGTTATTACCATTTGGATTGTTTCTACTGTCTTTACAGCAACTGGGAGGCAATATTGCAATATCACCTTATGGTACTGGGTTATAGTTACACCTCTGTCTCTAGTAACCTCGATCTTCTCTTACGCAAAAATATTCTTCACCCTCCGTCATCATCAAAATCAAGTTCAAAGCCATCGTCAACAACAGAACCAAACAAATCAGCTGAACATAGCACGATACAGAAGGGCAGTGACCAGTGCAATATGGCTGCAACTGACGCTGGTCGCTAGTTATCTTCCCTATGGTGTAGTTCTAGCTTTGTGGACTAACAGTGGAGTATCTTCATCTGTTTATCAGGCTTGGATTTATTCACAAGCTTTAGTTTACTTAAACTCGTCATTAAACCCGATTCTTTACCGTTGGAAGCTAGAAGAAGTCAGACAAGCAGTGAAAAACACAATCAGAGCAGTGCTTTGCTATTGTTTTGCGACTTAGAATCTGTAGAACTATACGAAAAAAAAGATGACAGGTTCATGATGTCGAAAGATTAAGTGGTGATTAAACATTTAATTTTTCGGTATTATATGCCGACTTTCTGAAGCAGTAAGATAATCGTGAGAGAGAATTTCATCATTGCTGTGACTAAAAATGCTTTAAATGACGGCTTATCATTATACAGGTGTAAATAATAAAGAGATACAAGACTTTGCATAGGAATGGTAGAAGTATTTAAAAGCTCCTAATAAAAATGCCTTAACTTACTTCCACACTGTTTTGCATGTTGTTGTTCGCTTTTTCTGCTTATTTGAAGCTGTTTTAGCGAGTTCTCGCTTCCTAGGTTTCCCACTCTGTGACAAGGCTACAATTCCCAATTGGGAACGCCCGATCCGAGTAGAGAGAAATTACACGGCTTAAAGTGTCAAGCAGGCAGAAATTTACGTGGAATTCAAGACATTTGAGCACAAATGTCTTAAATTAAATTAAATCAACAGCGGAACTTAACAGTTTGGTGACCAACCGTTCACTTACATATCATTTATGCAATGTGATCACCCACTACAACTCGTAACCTTAACTTAGTTACTAATGTTTTGGTGTTTTTGGCTCCATCTTGGTGTAGAAGACACAGAACAGGTTACAATAGAACACCGCCCCCACAAACCTGCTGTTTTCACTGTTTTCCTCGTTCTTTTGCTGTCCCTCAACAGTGAGTTCAACACTAAGAAAGAGTCCAGATCATTATTGCAGTATAAACTAAAATATATGTATGGTAAGATTAACCCATCAAAGTAGAAAGGCTGAAAAAATGCTGGAAACTATTACAAGCCACCTTAAGTTTAGCAAACTGTAAACCAACACTCGTCATCGCTATGATAAACTCAGTGACAACTGAAGTAAAAATTTTCTATCAAGACTCTGCTTCTTAACTTTTCCGGGGAAAATAGTTAATTTGATTTTTTTCGCTGGGCTTTCCAAGTTTTCAGGTGTAGAATTATCAAATTTACAAAACAGGATTTTTCATGGCATCGTAACCTGCATCCATGCAGTCCATTAAAGAAAAGATCATGTATACTAATTAAAGTTCGTGGCTCAAACGAAGCAAGTTTCTTTAGAATTTAATTAAACCATCGGTAAATGTAAAGTCAGACAAATAAAGCAGATGTTAACTCCTATGTTTTCTTTGCATCATCGGGTTATTTTAATTTTTCAACGTTAATAAAGGAGATCCGTTTGTCAGTCAGAGTGATAGGACACTGTGGCTAAAACAACAGATCTCCCTTTTATGACAAACCTTCGGCAAACCACTTGAAATTGAAAATCAGAAAATATACGACGATCGTGATTTTAATTACACATGAAGTTTCTCTCAATTGACAGTCGCAAGTGTCGAACAATGTATTTAGGATCATTTGCATTTTTAATGACGGCGATACAAGTTGATAGATGTTTTAGCTCCAGGCCACGCACTTAAAAAGCTTGAAAAGCGACTTAATTCGTGCGAACATTCCGTAAATGCACAGAGAAAATAAGTCCTCATCTATCCACAAATCTCATGGAAAAGAGCAAAGAACAAGAATATTGAGATAAATCATTTTCGATAGATTTCCTTCCCGGTAGATCATGTGAAAAAACTGCTGATTCCATTTACCTTCAAGATGTTCTTTCTTAATATCGCCACTAGTGTTTATTTAGATATCATCTTTCTAAGAAACTAACAATAATTAGTTTCGGAAATTTTTGTAACTTGTCACCTATTTCCTGAAGTTAAAGCTAGTTAAGAACCAACTTCTGGTCTGCATGTATAGATTTCCTAATTTTCATGTCTTTTATCAAATGAAAGAGAATGCAAATACTTTTAACTCGTAGCTTTTTTAAAAACGGAAAATTAAAATCAGTTAGTGTTCAGAGTCTTTATCAGCAAACCAACTGCTTGGCGAGTTATCTTTCAAAACCGTCAATGATATGTATTGACATATTTGAGGAATTACTGACAAGCGCTATAAAAGGCCCTCGTAGTCAGTTTTTCATTGATGTACCACTTCTTGTAGTAAGAAGCCACACTGAGAAGTTTCGACGGCAATCTAACAGATTCCGGCTTTCGGTTCAGCCACGAATAGCTATCATGCCGATAAATATGACAACAGCAAACTTAACTGGAGATGGACAGCAGAAAATAGGTGAACAAGTATTATGTTCGTCGGGTTTAACTACTGGACTACACGGCCACCTGACCTTTATTTCAATTTTAAACTGTTTTCTCTCCATTACTGCATTTCTTGGAAACACTCTGATCCTAGTTGCTCTTCACAAGGAGTCTTCACTTCATCCGCCGTCCAAACTCTTGCTTCGCACCCTTGCAACAACTGATCTCTGTGTTGGTCTTATTTCGGAGCCTCTAACTGTCATATATTGGATGTCTGAAGTGAATGAACATTGGAATATTTGTCGCTTCGTGTTACTCGCAAGTATGCTAACAGCCTCTATTTTGTGTTCAGTCTCTCTGTTAACACTTACTGCAATATGCGTGGACAGACTTCTCGCCCTGTTGTTGAGACTTCAATACAGACAGATTGTAACTTTAAAGCGAACCTACGTGATGGTTATTACCATTTGGATTGTTTCCACTGTCTTTACAGCAGTTAGGATGCAATATTGGAATATCACTTTATGGTACTGGATTATAGTTATACCACTGTCTCTAATAACCTCGATCTTATCTTACACAAAGATTTTCCTCACCCTCCGTCATCATCAAAATCACGTACAAGGCCATGTTCAACAACCGAACCAAACAAATCAAATGAACATAGCACGATACAGAAGGGCAGTGACCAGTGCAATATGGCTGCAACTGACGCTGGTCGCTTGTTATCTTCCCTATGGTGTAGTTCTAGCTTTGTGGACTAACAGTGGAGTATCTTCATCTGTTTATCCGGCTTGGATTTATTCACAAGCTTTAGATTACTTTAACTCATCATTAAACCCGATTCTTTACTGTTGGAAGCTAGAAGAAGTCAGACAAGCAGTGAAAAACACAATCAGACCAGTGCTTTGCTATTGTTTTGCGACTGAGAATCTATAGAACTATACGACCAAAAAGATGATAGGTTCATGATGTCCAAAGATTAAGTGGTGATTAAACATTTAATTTTTCGGTATTATATGCCGACTTTCTGAAGCAGTAAGATAATCGTGAGAGAAAATTTTGTCATTGTTGTCAATAGGAAATGCTTTAAATGACGGCTTATCATTATACAGGTGTAAATAATAAAGAGATAGAAGACTTTGCATAGGAATGGTAGAAGTACTTAAAAGCTCTTAATAAAAATGCCTTAACTTACTTCCACACTGTCTTGCATGTTGCTGTTCGCTTTTTCTGCTTATTTGAAGCTGTTTTAGCGAGTTCTCGCTTCCTAGGTTTCCTACTCTGTGACAAGGCTGCAATTCCCAATTGGGAACGCCCGATCCGAGTAGAGAGAAATTACACGGCTTAAAGTGTTAAGCAGGCAGAAATTTACGTGGAATTCAAGACATTCGAGCAGAAATGTCTTTAATTAAATTCAATCAACACCGTAACATAACAGTTTGGTGACCAACCGTTCATTTACATATCATTTATGCAATGTGATCACTCACTACAACTCGTGACCTTAACTTAGTGACTAATGTTTTGGTTTTTTTGGCTCCATCTTGGTGTAGAAGACACAGAACAGGTTACAATAGAACACCGCCCCCACAAACCTGCTGTTTTCATTGTTTTCACTGTTTTCGTTCTTTTGTTGTCCTTCAACAGTGAGTTCAACACTAAGAAAGAGTCCAGATCATTATTGCAGTATAAACTAAAATATATGTATGGTAATATTAATCCATCAAAATAGAAAGGCTGAAAAAATGCTGGAAACTATTACAAGCCACCTTAAGTTTAGCAGACTGTAAACCAACTGTCGTGAACGCTATGATAAACTGACAACTGAAGTAAAAATTATCTTTCAAGACTCTGTTTCTTAACTTTTCCGGGGAAATAGTTAATTTGATTTTTTCGCGTCGCTTTCCAAGTTTTCAGGCGTAGAATTATCAAATTTGCAAAACAAAATTTTTCATGGCATTCTAACATACATCCATGCAGTCCATTAAGGAAAAGATCATGTATATTGAAGTTCGTGGCTCACAGGAAACAAGTTTCTTTAGAATTTAATTAAACCATCAGCAACTGTAAAGTGTTACAATTGAAGCAGATGTTAACTTCTGTTTTTTTTGCATCATTGGGTTTTATTCATTTGCAAAGTTAAAGTGCATCTAACCCCCAAAATTTTTTTTTGCTAAAACGAATTCACTTGTTATTTGAAGCATTTGGGCGAAAAAATTTTTGAATTTGGTTGAATCCTCGATTTTCTATGCCCTTTCAAAGTCACGCCTGAAGTGTTACACGACCGCGTTTCAAGGAGTCTGGGGCGGCGGTTGCTGATGACGTCTACCCAGGAACCAAACTCAATGGCGCCTCAGTCAGCTCTCTGTATTTCGTTGAGAAAATGGAAAACAAAACTAATCGTTCTAATATATTTTGGGACTAAAACGTCCAAGTTTTGTTTCAGAATCATTTCTTTTTCGTCACTGGAGTCAGAGTTAGGTTTCGATTCGGAAGACACCGAAATAAACTTCGATCGAGCACGTTCGACAACTGTGAACCCACTCACCGCTTAGAGCTTTGAGAACAATTTGCAATATTTCATGCGACGACGGGGGAGACTTCTTTGCGGACGAGCTGCTTTTATATTAGGAATGGAAAGCTAGATACGAAGTGGAGGAGCAGGCAAACGAAAAGCAGGAAAGAAAACTCAAGGACTGCTTTGGATGGTTATTTCGTCACCTAAACACAAGACTCCCACGCGTGTTTATAGCCCGTTTACATTTGTCCTTAGTGAGAATATATTTTGTCAAGGTATGGTTGTTCTATTAAATCCAGTTTGTGTTTTACTTTCTGGAATGCTTCATGTTTATAAGAGCGACGTAAGTGTTGCAGTTTTCGAGACTTGATGACCTCCAAAACATTGGCTTCGATCGATTGAAAATCGTAGAATTGTTTGGAACTATATTTTTGAAGCTGTGGGAAGCAAAGGCGGAAGGAAACATTTCATAAAATTACTGATGTCACATTGTCACACGGTTTAAGTCGTAACTCCAAATAAACAATGTAAATTTTTCTCAAAGTTTGCAGTAAACTTCGTCGGATAAGCGAAAAGGATGTGTTCCCTAAGCGGTCCTTTAATCTTTAATCTTTAATAAGTATACTCCTGAAACAGTGGAACTGTACTAGGAGTTGAAAATAACATAATAAAAGCACGTAATAAATAATTACAATATGTATATATACAGTAAAAATTTATAAGTTACTAAAAGATAAAGTAAAATAGATTAAGTATAATCTCATCGAGATAAGTTAGGACGTCTGAATATACATTATACAAAAGATTTAATGGCTGCAAGAGCAATAGTCTTAAAATTATTTATATTAACATCTTCATAAATAGGTAAATTGTTCCATGCTACTATTGTCCTTGGTCCGCAGATAATGTTACGCGGTCATATTTTCGACACTATATTGTATAGAATGTTTATCGCACTGCTGATTTCCAAACCTTCGAAAAACTCTGTGAGTGTAACAATTTTGTTATCATGTAATTCTAAAAGATTAATCTTCGACTTTTATCTAAATATCAAGAGAAATAAGTGCTGGTTGGCGGCGTACAGTTGCGACCTATTTACACATCAGTATACTTGGTCGTAACGCTTCTTGATTGATCACTCAACTTTGCCGGCTATTTTATAAATACTGCGGGACTGGATGATATAGGTTGTCGGTAGTATTTCGACAAATTGCTGGTTGGCTTTAAGCAGAAAATTTTGAAAATAGCGTTTGAAAGTCTGCGGAACAAATTCCAGTGAGAGTTCTCCAATGGTTCTCACAGACTCAGTTCGCTTGTTTCGGTTCGACAAAATCAACCATCGTTTGTCTTTATTGTTCCATTGACCGATCATCGCCAGTAAATTGTACAGGATATTGCTGCAACAGCCGATAGCACTTCTGGAAGGCATTTCTGCGCACTTTTCGAATGTGTATTGCACCATCCTGAAGGAAATGAGGGGACGTGACATATTCGACCATCCTGGGTAGTCGTCACAACAGCCGCTGGACCCATTCTCCTCAAACTCGGTCGTGAAACAAAATGGCGCTGTTTTAGGGCTATTTTCGAGATTTCGTCGGGGTACAGAAAATCGAGGATTTAACCGAATCCAAAAATTTTTTTCGCAGAAGTATTTCAAATAACATATAGATTCATTTTAGCGAAAAAAAATTGGGGGTTAGGTGCACTTTAAAAGTGAAAATTCAGAAAGAAAACACATTCACTGAGGAAATGGACACAGTCGTTTGCTAACGGAAGTGAAAGTTTCGTATTGATTGACAGCTACTTGATTATTTCTCAAAACTTTGTTTTCGCTGGATGGAGACACTTTGAAGAGTTACAACTCAAAAGCGATGTGACCGATTTCAGTCAAATTTGGTCAATTGAAATAGTAACCTGTTCATGTTATCTCCACATTTATCTCTTTCTTGTTCTAAACCACAGAATAACGCATAAGCAATTAATGCAGAAGCTACATACAAGTACACACGTAAGATGTCGATAATCAAGGCCACTTCTCGAAAACATTCAAATTAGAAGGCGCCACCGGGCTGGTACTTTACTGAAATAAATATGCATGCACAAATAAATTAATATTAAAAACAGACGGGCTGTCTCCGGAAAGGGCGATGTTTGCTTCAGAAATTAATAGCACGGGTTGATTAGCTTAACAAGAATGACCGCCACCCTAACCTCAAAAGATTTAGCAATTCACATATATAAGCACTCAAGTCGATTCTCAAAATCTATATAGATAGACTAAAAATTCAATTACTCAATAGCGAAGCTTAGGAAATGTATGTTTATTATTAATTACTGCTTCACATTTAAGCAAACGCTACCTGTCAATTTTAATTTTTGTATACTAGCAATTAACTGATTTTGCCCTCGCAGCTACAGACATATGCGCCATCTTGAACTTGGACACAACATTCAAACATTTTGATGGTACGAATTAAATTTTAGTATCTGCCTCAAGGAATAATTTATAATTTTGTAAAACTTACCGCTTCGGTGTCGATAATTCATCCTAGAAATTCCTAATTTGTTCTATAACCTATATATCCTTAGTATATTATTTGTGAATGTACGTTGAATTATGAAACTAAAGCTGAAGACGAATCACGGAAAAACTCTAATGGGGCTGAACTCGAGGCAGTGACTGCAAAAATCAAGACCTTAATTGTTTTGTTTCTTCGCAACCGACAATACGCCGCAATCGTTTTTCCCGACTTAGTTCGATAAGAAAGTATTCATTTTCGTCTCAAAATCAGTACACAGCCACCTTAAAAGAGCTCCAGGCTTTATAACTGTGTTATGAGCAAAAAGAAACATCAAAACCTGCTAGCGCTAACTACATTTTTATCTCTATTAATTAAAGTGTGCTTAACTAGGTCATGCAGTTCACACGTGGAAAAATTTCATCTTTTGTTTTTATTCTCTTTATTTACAAAGGTAAAAGTAAAAGTCGTCATTTGGAACAAAACTTTAATTTACAAAAATGAAATTATCTTTTGGATATCTTAATGCTTTAGAAACACATGCCTGGTATTAACAACACGACCTCCGGAAAAATTTCTAAGTTCTTGGACTATTTGGTCGTTTCACCGTTTTGGTCTATAGCTTTTAAGTCGGAAAGCAATAGCAAAGCACTTGTCCGATTTTGTTCTTCACTGCTTGTCTAACTTCTTCTAGCTTCCAACAGTAAAGAATTGGGTTTAATGACGAGTTTAGGAAAACTAAAGTGGTTGTATAACTCCAAGCGCATAAAAAAGGAGTTGAAGATAATCCACCATTTGTCACCAAAGCCGCCACTACACCATAGGGTAGATAACAAGCCACCACCGCCAGTTGCAGCCATAATGCAGTGGACACTGCCTTTTTGTATCGCGATATGTTCAGTTGATTTGTTTGGTTCGGTTGGCGAACATGATCTTGTACTTGATGTTGATGATGGCGGAGAGTAAAGAAAATCTTCGTGTAAGAGAAGACCGAGGTTACTAGACACAGTGATGTAAGTATGATACCATACCATATGGTTATCAGGCGATTCCTAAGTTGCATTGCTGAAAAGACAGCGGACACAAACCATAAGGTAATAACGATCACGTACGTTCGTTTTAAAGTTACAACTTGTCTGTATCTCAGTCCCAACAACAGGGCGAGAAGTCTGTCCACGCTTATTACAGTCATTGTCATCAGAGACACTCCACTCAAAACATTGCCTACCAACAAGCCCGCGGTTAATACGTAGTGACAAATATTCCAATCCTCATTTTCAGAAGACATCGATATCCAGTAAATAACAGCAAGCGGTGCTGAAAGCAGGCTGACGCAGAGATCAGTTGTTGCAAGGCTACGCAGCAAGAGTTTGGACGGCGGATGGAGGGAAGACTCCTTGTGAAGAGCAATTAGGATCAGAGCATTCCCAAAAAATGCAGTAACGGAAAGGAACGAGTTTAAAACTGAAAGAAATGTCAGGTGGCCGTGTATTCCAGCAGATAAACCTGAATAACAATCTAGTTTTTCAACTGTTTTCTGCTGTCCATCTCCAGTAAAGTTTTCTGTTTTCTGCCATATTGATCTGCAACGTAGCTATTTGCAGCTAAACTGTGAGCTAGAATCTGTTAACGTGCGCTGTTGAAACTTCTCAGTGTTGTTTCTTACTACAAGAACTGATATACGGATGAAAAATTGAATATAAGCGCTTTTTATAGCTCTTGTCAGTAATTCCCCAAACTTGTCAATACATATCATTGACAGTTTGGAAAGACAACTTAAATAGCCATGCAGCTGGTTTATTGCCAAAGATTCTGAAGACTGACTTTTTTTTTATTTTTGCGTTGCAAAAAACCTACGAGGTAAAAGCATCTACATGCACTTTTATTTGATAGTAAACATGGAAATAATGAGAAAGGTAACAATTTATTGTCCTGCCATTGGTTTGAAGTGTATGTTTTGACCTCAGGAAATATTTCACAAATTCTTAATTCTAGCAGTCGGATCCAAAATTAATTTCTTTCGCGATCACCTATCGAACTAATAATTTGTCAGTTTTTTAGATTGGTGATATTGAAATCAATAATAGTGGCGATATTAAACAAGATTTTGAAGGTGAAAATAATCTGTAGCTCTTTTCTCAGGATCTACTGGGATGGAAATGTATCAAGAATGATTTATCTTAATTTTCTTGTTCTTTGCTTTTTTCCATGAGATTTTGACTTTTTTGAGTCGTGGATCAGGACTTATTTTGTCTGTTTGTTTTAGGGGGTTCAAGTTGTGTTTGCACGAATTGCGTCGCTTTACAAGCTTTTCAAGAATGGGGCCACATTCATCTATGGACTTGTAAATTCGCTTTTAAAAATACAAAGTTACCTTCCATACATTGCTCGAAATTTCCAAATATCAAATGTGAGAAACGTCATGTGTAAGATGCACACTCTGGCGAAATTAAAATCACAATTGTCTTGTGTTTTCTGATTTTCAATTTCAGGGAAGTGGTTTGTCGTGGGTTCATCACAATACGGAGATCTGCAGTGTAGCTACATGACCTATCACTTTGACTGACAAAGATATCTCCTTTATTTACTTTGCAAATGAATATTGCCCGATGATGCAAAGAAAACACATAAGGGAATATCTGTCTCACTTTAGTTTTACTGACGGGTCAATGAAATTCTAAAGAAACTTGCTTCCTGTGAGCCAGGAACTTTAATATACTTTGTCCGCTTTTCCTTAATGGACTGCATGGATGCCGGCTACAATGCCATGACAAATCTTGCTTTGTAAATGTGCTTATATCTTATCGCCTCAATTAAAACGTGGAAAATCCAAGCAAAAAATAAACTTAACTGTTTTCCAAGGGAAAGCTAAGCAGCAATGTTTTGAAAGATAATTTTCATTTTGTCAGTTTATAAATACGGACGCAGAAACATGTGCATTAAATTACCTTGTCCTATAACCGTACATACAAACCTCTAAAACTGGTAAGGAAACAACCGAGATGAAGTAGACAACCAAAATATCTACGCTTATAAACGTTTACTTCTCTAGAACTGGTTAAGAAGCACGCGAGCCATGCAACTCAGAAATTGTAACACGCGAAAAACAAAAAAAGGAGCTGACTGAATGTTCAATATATAGAACTCGTTCCATGAACACGAGGCGAGGAAGAACAGCACCATACCCAAATATTAATTGACCTTTTCTATCCCGCAGCCCTCATAAGCAAAGAACGCTTGCATAACCTATTTTGAATTCATGAGTCAATATCCTCTTTGAAACACTGTGCCTTTGATTTTCGAACATCAAATGGCTCGATTCTACTCAGCCGAAGGTGGCTCATCTCGATCTTTCGATCGCCCACCATCGCTCTGAATTAAACAGTTGATGATTCGCGGCATTTTCTGTTTATACCAATGACACGGATGGAAGTGGATTCTTTGACTAGCGAAACTTATAGCCGTGTCTCTCGTAAAAATGTTTGGGAAAAATATAGGACTTTTTATTTATCACTCGTACATGTTTAAACCTAATAACTTCAGTTTTCTCTTTGAAAATGACTTATTAATATTGTCTTTTTTTTTCCTCGCGTTGTTTAGAATTAACTTCCATGCCAAATAAACATTTATACCAGGAAATATGAGCCTAACTAACGTAGAAGTTCTAAACCTTTTCCGTTTTTCGTGAAATGACCGAATTTGTGGCAAAAGTATTTTTTGTTTTCCATTCCAACAATTAACTTTATCGCAATTTCTCTACAACGCATTTATCTTCTTTTTGGTCCAATACACCACAGACGTATGGTAAGTCTATATTCAGCCAACAGTCGAGCTTCGTTCAATCAATAAACCCTTCAATTTATATTAAAGACAGACGAGCTGTCTCGAAAGAAAGATATTTACATGAGAAACCATTGTTTTAAATGGCACGGTTTGAGAAGTGTAACAAGAATGCCCGTGACGCTTACCTCAAATCGATTCTCGAATTTTCAACTGGCATAAGTTCAATCACTCACTAAAGCGAAGCTTCGAAATTTTATGTTCATTATAAAATACTGCTTCACATAAAGCACATCCCAGCTGTCCATTTTAATTTCATTTTGCCCTCGCAGCTGCAGAAACATACGCCATCTAAACAACAAAATTGCAAAAATTTGCTTGCTCCAAATTAAACATAATTCAGCTCAAACCTCAATGAAGAGTTGAGTCATAATTTTCGAATAATTTTCGCCTGAGTGATAACTTCGTATCCCACTGTACCCATGTTTTCTTCTATAAATGTTTTTTCAACCATTTTGTGAATATTCGTCGAGTTTTGGAACTAAAGACGAATCATAGAAACACAGACTAAGAATATTGCTGAAGTCGAGACGGTTTGTTACATGATTGTAAAAATTAAATGCATAGTTTCTGATTTACTTCGTAAACGACGTTCGTGTCAGAATAACGCACTCATCTCAGTTTGTATGTTCTAGACATATAAAATTCAGCTAAAACCTCAATGAAGACTGGGTCATAATTTTCAAGGAAATACCGCCAGACCGAGTGTTAACTACGTGTCCCACAGCATCTTTGTTTTATTCTATAACTGAATGTATGATAAGTCATTTTGAGAATATTTGTTGGCTTTTGGAACTTAAGATGAATCCTTCAAACACCAGAGTATTCTATACATGATGTAGTCCACACGAAGAAAAATGGAAATTTATTGTTTTCGATATCTATTTACAGCTGTAAAATGATAAGTCATCATTCGAAACATTTTTTTTGTTAAATTACAATGATGAAAACTTTCCCACGGCTATCTTCTTGCAAAAGAAACATTTCATACTGATGTATTAAAATGAGTAAGCACCACTTTTAAATTAAGACAATGCTCACAAGAACTTTTAAAATCTTAGTCTTGAACATCATTCTTCGTTACAAGTCAGAGCTAATTCAAATAAAATGGCAAGACAGTTGTCTAATTGTGTTCTTAACTGCTTGTCTAACTTCTTCTATCTTCCAACAGTAAAGAATCGGGTTTAATGAAGAGTTTAAGAAAACTGAAGTGACTGTATAATACCAAGCGGTATAAACAGATAAAGATCGTCCACCACTAGTCGCCAAAGCCGACGCTACAACATAGGGTAGATAACAAGCGACCAGCGTCAGTTGCAGCAATATTGCAGTCGACACTGCCTTTTTATATCGCTCTATGTTCAGTTGATTTGTTTGGTTCGGTTGTTGAACATTTTGTTGAACTTGATTTTGAAGATTACGGAGGGTCACGAAAATCTTTGTGTAGGAGAAGATCGAGATAATAAGAACCAGTGGTATACCTACGGTGCCATACAAAAAGGTTATAAGGGGATTCCAAAAGTACATTGCTGAAAAAACAGTGGACACAAACCAGAAGGTAATAACGACCACATAGACTCGGTTTAATGTTACAACTTGTCTGTATCTCAGTCCCAACAACAGGGCGAGAAGTCTATCCACACTTATTGCAGTCATTGTCCCCAAAGACACCCCACACAAAATATTGCTTGTTACAAGACCTGCCACTGATATGTAGCGGCACATATTCCAATGTTCAGTCACCACAGACATCCAACAGCCAACACAAAGAGGCTCTGCAAATAGACCAACACAAAGATCAGTTGTTGCAAGGCATCGAAGCAAGAGTTTGGACGGCGGATGAAGCGAAGACTCCTTGTGAAGAGCAATCAGGATCAAAGCATTTCCAACAAACGCAGAAACGGACAGAAAAGAATTTAAAACTAAAACAAATGTCAACTGGCCGCTTAGTTTATCACTTAGTCCTTCCAAACATAATAGTTGTTCAAATATTTTCTGCTGTCCATTTCCAGCGAAGTTTGCTGTTGCCATATTGATCTGAAATGCTTACTAGAAACTGTCTAAACTTCTCAGAGTCGTAAAGTTACAAAACGGTTCCTTAACATCTGAGGAACTACCAAGACGCTTTTTATAACGCCAAATTTCAAGATTGCTTAAATATGTCAGTACATGTATGATTGACAGTTTTTGGAAAGACAAATTAACTAGCTATAGCTCAGCAGCTGGGTTAAGCCCAAAGAGTCACTGGTTGTTGTTTCCGATTAAAAAAAAAGAACTGCGGGTTTAAAACTATCCGCATTTTATTTCATGTGATAATAAAAAAAATGTCTAGTTTAACTATTAGTTTTGAAGGTTATATTTTAGCTGCAAGAAATAA
This sequence comes from Orbicella faveolata, assembly GCF_042242905.1. Taxonomy (NCBI): domain Eukaryota; kingdom Metazoa; phylum Cnidaria; class Anthozoa; order Scleractinia; family Merulinidae; genus Orbicella; species Orbicella faveolata. The sequence continues at coordinate 7,025,090 of NW_028301539.1, read as the reverse complement.
TTCGCAGATTATGCAAACTTTACGGGTTAAATTAATTTTTTCCTCAATCAGGAATCAACTAGTTACCTTGTGCTTCTGTTTCAAAACGAGTCCCGATGCAAAACCCTTCATTTGAAAATGAGTTTGATTTGCATGAAAATGAACCTGAAGGGGAAACACATTCGTATATCAATGATTTCGGACGAAGACTCGTTTTGACACTGAGGCAAAAGGCAACTCAGAAATGGCCTATTGTTAGCCATTGTTACAAAGATGGAGGTTTTCGTTCATTGTCGAGCGTTAATTGGTTTTTCGCTGGTTTTTCGCAGTGTGGAGATCTGTAGTTTAGCTACAGGGTCTTATCACCCCATTTAGTATTACTCAAGGTTTATCAAATTAATCACGTTTTCTGATGAAGAAAATGAAAAGTTTACACAAGTTTGTTTGATTCCTCCAACACTTCAAAGCACTGCTGGTCAAGTTATCCAAGACAAAGTGTTTCCAGTCTTGACAGCTTCACTGTTTCTTTGTTATTTTAAATGAAATGACTTTCTTCCTTCTTTGTCATTCTGGCTGACAAACAAGTCTCCTTCAAAAACTTTCCACGCAAATGATTGATGCAGAGAAAACATAGAATTAAATATCTGTTTTGATCTCGATTCACATTCACTGACAATCCAAATGTATTTGTATTTTCTTCGGTGACTCCAAACTCGGGGTTCTTTTTGCATTGCAAATTGTAGGTTCCCTCTCCTAAGATGGATAGTTTTGGTTTTATTTTTTTCACAATGCTATGCAAAGGTGCTGTACTAGGAGTAACAAACGATGCGTCGGTACTTTGTCTCCAAAAAGCAACCTTCGATGTATCAATATTATGACATGGCTCCGACGCTATCAGGACAAAATTACAAGTTTCTTTTCGTCTTGGATACAACGAAAACACCACCAAATACAGATGTTTTTCCTGAAAACCGCAAAGCCGTGTTAAAAAAAATTGATATATCGAACGTAGCTTACTTACAACGTTCATATTAGGTACACAGAAATATATTAAAGTTACTTGAAGTTTCTTACCAATTTGCCTGTTTTCACCTGCGCTCGACAGATTTGTTTATTTAAATGTAGTCACTGGACCATGGAAAACCCAATAGAACTGAGCTACTACTGTGATTACCCACGACCTGCCCCCTTCTATCTCGTAGCTTAGTCGGCGGAGCAACGGGTCTCTAATCTGGAGGTCTTGAATTTGAACCCTCCAAAGTGCTGTGAGGTGCAACTTTGTATTAGCAAATGCACCCTTAACTCCAGTTCACTCATTTACGATGCACTCCCTTTTAGAGCACTAACTGTATACTGACACTGCAGGGAACTTCGTCTCACATGCTTAGGATACTAATCCCGCTTTCTTAAACTAAAACCTACAATATGTTAATTCCATTTCCCCGCATTAAACTTACCCTCGTCTGTGTGCTGATGTTAAAGAAGCTACGTCACGGCTTGCGCATCTTGTAAAGTTTAGACTAAAATTTTCAAGTTCCGGCGTTGTTTTTAATCCGTGTTAATCTTCTCCATCCTTAACCATCCTTGCTCCTTAATGGGTTATTACTATCTTTTTGGTGTTTTTCTTTCTTAGTACACTATTATTTTCAAATTTCCTTTGACTTAAAGGTAATTTTGTACCTGAACAAAAATAACTCAGTATACTGTGGCTGGGCTCCTTTAAAGAAAAGCAGTTATTTTCGCTGATAAGTACGCTCATTGTTACTTAGTCGATAAAGTTGGTTCTAACTCTCGGTTGTCAGTTAATTATGCTCTCCGAGGAATGTTACGTCGGACGTTAGCCGTTTATTTACATTTTATTTCGAATTTGATTTATATTTCCAAATATTCTCGGTCATTTTTTTCACCGCTGGTGCAAGGAGCACACATTGTGCAGATTATCTGTTGTACAGAGACTTTCTACGGAGCCAAAACAACGTTAGTGCGAGTCCTGGTTTATTTGCTAGATTATCCGTTTTATTTTCGTCGCTTTTCATGCAGTTTGTAGTACATCTTTGTTTATCCGTTTGTAATTTAAGTTTACTAAACGTCGACTATCCACAAGTCATCTTGACCTTCACCATGTATCTTCAAAGACTGACTGACGTTCAAGCTTTTAGCGTTTGTTCTTTCCCAGGAGAGAAGTCACCTACGGCAGTTACAGATAAAGACAGAAACCGTGAAGACTGAAGCGACTTTCTGTGCTTGATGGGCTCTATTTTCAGTGGGGGTATGTCGAGTTTGTTTTCCATTTCGTAGTTTCTTTTCGATCAATATTTCATCATTGAGATTACCAAGCACTTCCAAGTTGATGTATAAGGCGCGTAATTTCCTCGCTAAATAAGCTTAAGATACCAGATATTAACTAGGCTTCCACGTTGAGAAGGATTTTTCAGGTATCCCATAATGCGAGTGCATGCCTCGATCTATTTTATAGACTGTTATTGTTCACGTGACCAAATCAGTTGACATGTACGCGATCCAGGAGAGCGCGGAGAAAAGTGTTAATTTTCATCGTCTTTTAAAACGAATGACTGGATTGAATCTGGCTACGTTTTCAGAATACACTTCTTCGCTTACCATTTATTTATGGAGCTTCGTTTGTTCAAGCGAAATTATTTACCGAACACAATCGAATGCAGTCCATTGAATTATGTTCGATTGAGATCGGTTGCCGTACTTAATTGAACTCAGTCTAATGGGTTGGGTTCGATTAAGTTCAATTGTTTCGAAAATCGAACTCACACAAAGTTCGGTATTCGATTTCGTTCGATTGCCGAACTCAATCGAATTCAATCACCGAATTGAATTCGATTGAGTTCGATTTCCGAAGGTTCGATCGACTATGCCGGGTAAACGATGAGCGGTGGATCGAAATAACACGCTTGGGCTGATACCAAATAATACAGACCCCTCAAACTGGCAAGAAAACAACTGAAACGAGGTAGACAACGAAATATCTAGACGGTGAAAAATGAAACACCACATATACACCAGATACAACTTTACTTTTTTAGCCTGAAGACTCGTCCAGCCAAAGCATGCAACCCAGAAAAATTAACACGCGAGAAGAAACAAGGAATTGATACACAGCACACATACCTCGTTTAAGGAACACGAGGCGAGAGAGGAAAAAAAAATACAATAAACCCATTATTGTTTGACCTCTCTTATCCCGCAAATTCATCCGCCAGGCCTGGCAGACAGCCCATGCATGCACTGTTCATGCATACCCTTTTTTAGAACAACAAGCGCATCGGCTGAATCCGACTATTGTGTTCGAATTCAAGAGGGTATTTTCGTCTTTGAAAAACTTTGCAGTTCATAAATCTCGAACGTCGAATAGGTTGATTTTACTCATTCAAAGGTGGCTCACCTCGATCTTTCGATCGCCCACCATCGCTAATTTAAACAGCTGATGATTCACAGCATCCACCGTTTATACCAATGACATGGATGAAAGTGGCTACTTTGTCCGGGGGAAACTTAGCCGGGTTGGACAAATCTTCAAAAAACGTTTATTTCTGAAAAATGTAGGACTTTTTCATTCATCACTCGCACATCTTTAAACCTAACAGCTTCAGTTTTCGTTAGTTTTCTCCATAATGTGACTAAAATTCAAAGTTATTTTTTCCCCACACTATATTTAGAATTGACTTCCTTTGCCAAATACACATTTGTGCCAAGAATACGAACCTTACTAGCAAGGAAGTCCTAAACTTCTTCCGTTTTACCTGAAACTAATTAAATTAATTCTTTTGTCGCTAAGTTTTTCCGTTTTCCATTCCAACAACTTTATCGCCATTTTCTACAACGCATTAATCTCATCTTTGGTCTAATATGCCACAGACGAATGTCTAACAGTCGAGCTTCCTATTTATGTTAAAGACGGAAGAGCCTTTTTTGAAGGAAAAATGTTTGCCTCAAAAAGCCCTGTGTTAATTGCATGATGCGAAAAGTTTAACAGTGTTCCCCACGCAAGTATCAACAACGATTTAACAATTACTATCCAATATCCAATATTCCAATTCCAAAGAGACATGAGTTCAAACACTCAATAGAGCGAAGCTTCACAGTTTTAGATTTAGTATTTCAATATAAGTGCTTCTCATGAAGGCACACTTCACCTATCACTTCCAATTGAACTCATTTAATCTCAGATATGCTGCATCTTAAAGAAAGTTTCAAACATTTTTATATTCCAAAAAAACTACGCATGTGCCTCAATGAAGACTTGAGTCATAATTTTGTAATGTAGTCCACGCGGGGAAGAATTGCAATTCATTCTTTTTCATCCCTTTATTATTTACGGCTGTAAAAGGATAAGTCATTTGAAACAATGTTCTTTTTAATTAAGACAATGATGAAGTTTTCTCTTAGGACTATCTTACTGATCCAGAAACATGCAATACCGAGATATTTTAAAAAAGTTTAAGCACCACCTTTAATTTAAGACAACTTTTTAGAAAAGTCCTAAAATCTTAACGCATCAGGGAGGTTTTTTATCGTATAGGTATAACTCGCATCGATTTTGCCCTACACGTTCCTTGTAGGGCCGTACGCATTTCTAGTAGGGCCATACGCGTTTTTCCTGCCCTATCACTTCGACGCGTACGGCCCATACACGGGACTTTTTTCCTTATGGTTTTCCAAGGAAATTGCGCGCGTAGTCGTACGGATCATATGATAATATTGTTCTTTCCGTAAGGGCTGAATATTCCTATTTTTCTGCCGATTTTGGGTTGAAAGTAAGTATTCTTGTGAAAATTCTTAGAAGTGGATTATGTCGACACAACGTTAGATTAACTGTCCTATCATGACTTTGATAGCGTTCAAGTAATTATCGGGCCACGCAAAACTTCTTGCATTACTGTTATTAACGTAGAACACACGGCTAATTTTGTTTTTATTGTTTTTGGCTAGTTTTGTCATTTAGAGAAATGTCATCACCCAAAATTATATTCTTTACAAAATCTTAGCCTTGGGCAGTTATTAGTAAAATATTCTTAAAATTTCGCCAAATTCAGCTCCTATTTTCGTATTAAAGGCGCTTATATTCAATTTTTCATCGTTACCTCAGTCCTTGTAGTAAGATAAAGAAACTTAGTAAATATTCATTATTGCGCGAAAAGTACGTAAGGTCCATACGTTTCTAGGCTGCTGCCTCTTCATCAGTGGATAAAAGCAACTCTAAATTGTGCGCGTGACATAACGAAAAATTTGAATTTGAAGTTATTTGCGCGCGCTCACCAAAAAGAGCGCGCATGTAAACATTCAAAATAAACATTATTTCCATGTTACTAGTGCGCGTAGATTTTGGGAACAAGTTTATAGGAAAACAAAGTCGGTATTAAGTCCTCCCGGATGCAACGTTTTGTATTTGAAAATCATCCTGGCTTCGAAGCGGCGCCTATCCTTCCAGTAAGAAGCCACACTGAGAAGTTTCGACAGTGCAAGTTAATATAATAGAACAAGTATTATGTTCGTCAGATTTAACGACTGGACTATACCGCCACTTGACATCTCTATCATATTTAAACTCCTTTCTTTCTGTTACTGCATTTCTTAAGAATGTTCTGATCCTAATTGCTCTTCACAAGGAGTCTTCGCTTCGTCCACCGTCCAACCTTTTGCTTCGCACCCTTGTAACAACTAATCTGTGTGTTGGTCTTACTGCAGAGCCTCTTGCTCTAAGCTGTTGGATGTCTGAAGTGAATGAACATAGCAATATTTGTCGTTTCGTATTACCCGCAGCTTTGTTAACAGGCTCTATTCTGTGTTTATTGTCTCCCTGGACACTGACTGCAATAAGCGTGGACAGTCCTCTCGCCCTGTTGTTGGGAGTGAGATACAAACAAGTTGTAACTTTAAAGCTAATCTACGTGATTGTAATTACCATCTCGATTGTGCCAGTGTCCTTTCAGCAACGCAGTATTCCGTTATCAGCTTATGGTACTGGATTATAGTCTTACAGTCTTACTGAATTGGTGTCTAAATAATAACAGGTGTCTAAATAATAACAAGGGCCATGAAATTCTATCAACATGTATCCCGCTATCAAACGTTCCCATTAAAGATCAAGATGAATTGATCGAGCTGTTTTTTTTCCCGAAAATAGTTCAGTTCACATGTTCCCAGTTATCCCTGGGACAGTCTCTTTTAGTTAAGAAACATACTTTTCGGTTTAAATCATGTTTAACATATTTAACGTTACCACCTCCTTGATCGATAAATTTTCAATTTACTTTTTTCTCCGTGAAAATAAACTCTGAGCAATGAACTTTTAGACCGAAAACTTAAAAGTGAAAATTCAGAAAGAAAACACATTCACTGAAGAAATGGACACAGTTGTTTGCTAACAGAAGTGAAAGTTTCGTATTGATTGACAGCTACTTGATTATTTCTCAAAACTTTGTTTTCGCTGGATGGAGACACTTTGAAGAGTTAAAACTCAAAAGCGATGTGACCGATTTCAGTCAAATTTGGTCAATTGAAATAGTAACTACCTGTTTATGTTATCGAAGATAAAACGTTTTGCAGCGCTAGCCTTACCGTACCGTTCCTTTGTTAATTAAAATTAAACGACTGACAATTTCACTCTAGCTGACAAACAAGTCTCCTTTATTTCTTTTGTAAATGAATATACGCCCAAAAACTGATGCAAAGGAAACATAGAAGCCAAAGTGGATCTGTGCAAATGCCTTGATTCTACTCAATCAGGTCGTTCACCTTTATCTTTTAAGCGCCCACCATCCCTAATTTAAACGGCCGATACTTCACGGAATCTCTTAGTTTAAAAAAATGACTAATAAAAAACTACTATTAAAAATCGGACCAATTAAAAGTCATTTTACACTGTAATCCTAGCGTTGTTGACAAGAGGCCCACGCACATTATGTAAAAGATATGGACATTTCTAAGGAGGAAGTAGCACAACTTGTCCCTTTTAACATATGTTTGAAATTGTCCACGGAGAAAGTATTTTCCTATTTTCCATTGCCATTAAATATGGGTCATTTTTTCCTCAATTTGGCCTCCACATTTATCTCTTTCTTGTTCTAAACCACAGAATAACGCATAAGCAATCAATGCACAAGCTACATACAAGTACACACGTAAGATGTTGATAATCAAGGCCACTGTTCAAAAACATTCAAATTAGAAGGCGCCACCTAGTACTTTACTGATATAAATATGCATTCACCCATTTCATATTCAAGACAGACGGGCTGTCTCCGGAAAGAGCGATGTTTGCTTCAGAAAATAATAGCACGGGTTGACTAGTTTAACAAGAATGACCGCCACCCTAACCTCGAAAGATTTAGCAATTAGCATATATAAGCACTCAAGTCGATTCTCAGAATCTATATACATAGACTAAAATTCAATTGCTCAGTAGCGAAGCTTGGAAAGTTTACGTTTATAATTAATTACTGCTTCTAATCACATTTAAGCAAACGCTACTTGTCAATTTTAATTTTTGTATACTAGCAATTAAGACCGAGTTTACCAGAGGACCAGGCAGGGGTGACACATGCCATCTCTCCTTTTTTCTCCAGATTAAAGGTACTACCCAACAACTCTAAAATACCAAGTGGGCCGGCTTTGTGATTTTTTCCTTAGGAGTTAGACCATCCCCCACCCCCTGGTTTTTTGCCCAAAATCCCCAAAATGTTACTAAAATAAGCATCAAATTTAAACACCGCTCCTGCTTACAGAATACATTGCATTTTATTGGTATTTCACACAAATAAAGATTGGACCTGTCTTAGTTCACACCAGGAATTTCAAGTCATTTGAAGTGACAGGTGCCAATCAAGAAATGTCATTTCCTACCCATGTCACGCAGCATTTAGCTATAAGGCAAATTAGCTGAAATTCTGACTCAAATATTGCTTAAGTCCAACTTTCTAAATCAAAACTAATTTCATCACAGTTTAGAGTCACCCTTGGCCTGATGAAATCAAGAATAAAATTTTTGGCATCTGTTATTTTTTGGTAACAAAAGCTGTTCAAACAACATGACAAGAGGCTAGTTTTAACAAAGAGACTAGGGCGAAATCTAAAAATATCAGATATTATAGAATCAGTTTATCAAAGTTATTTCTATGTTAATGTCATTAACAAAGTCTTTGAATATTATTTTGGGCAGTGGAAGATCAATGAATGTAAAACTCTTCGCAATATCCCTTAACCCTCAGACGTACAAGGCGGGGGGTGGGGTGGATGAAAAGACGATTTACTCTAAGGGGCTGAAACTTTCATTAGCTGTTCATTCATCCTTCGCGGATATTTTGACATGTCAATTGTGTGTCCATCATTTTTTATGTTTCCATAACAACCACTAGTTTCATGTAGGTTTGGCCAAAAATCAACTTTTTTTGACATAATTCTGTATTTTTTGGCAGTTTTCTTCATCAAATTCCAGAAATTCACCAATGTGTACATTTCATAAGCATTCTGGCTTGATTTTGTATCAATTTCCATTATTTCTTGACTTTTTAAGAAAAAAGTAAAATCCAAGATGGCGGATCCACGATTCCGGGTCAAACGACGTCATTTGGCATCATATGACGTCACAACCAACAAATATGGTATCATTTTGTAGAACAAGCTCAGGGCTATCTAATCAATGTAAATTTATTTCACTGTGCCTAAACAGAGCGTAAACCCAAGAGGGTTCCATCCATTTCTCCCTTATACAACGGTGGGAGTACTAGTTAGCTTGTAAATCCGAGGGTTAAAATATCAGTGCAAAACACCTAAATTCTATTTGTACAATTTAAATATGGGAATAAAGGGCCGTGATGTTTACATTCTAAAAAATTGAATAGTTAGATGAGAGTTTTTCTGGGCAAATCTCACTTTTTAGATTACCCTTCAAACCCTGCTCGAGCATCATGGGCGGGTCACATGCTTGATGTTGCAATTGATTATTGTCAACTCTTGCTTTACACTTGGCATACAAACTCATCAATCCTGAGAGGTATTCTTTGCCCTCATATATTAACTCTTGAGCTCACCCGATGAATATCCATTTCATGCGAATCGAGTTAAAAAAACATCTATGATTTTTTTACTTTGCTGCATCAGGCAGGCAAGTAAATCTTAATTAGTATAAAGATAAACATTGTGCATATAATTTTCAAAGCATGGGAACAAGAACCAAAGACCTTGATCAGCAGCAAATGATATCACTAAGTGATAATTAATAGTTTGTTGTTGTTATTGTTTTATTTATTATATTTATTTATATTTATTGTTGTTATTATTTATTATTTATTCCCACTACGTAAGGAATTTCAATCTCTGTTTATAGATGTGCACACTCCAATGATAAGAATGGCTTCGATGTTTAGCTCAATTGTAACTTTTTTGAAAGAAAAGCTCCACAATACCGGATGTTACCTTTGTTCTCATCTCATCCACTCACTTCCCAGCCTTAGAGAGTGCACAGGCGTTAAGATCGTCAAATATGATTTCAGTGATCCACAGGCTGGAAAGGACCTCTGTGACACAGAAATTGCCACAGCGCAGAGCCGTGTGCGTTGTAACATAAATGAAGGCCACGACATTAAAAGTGTTAGTGATATCCTATGGCGGGTTAAGGGGTGTCAGGCATCAATACTATTGTTAAGACTCAAGAGTCAGGCCAGACCTTGAAGCACACAATGTTCGGAATCCTGTCTCTAAAATTTTTTAGCTTCAAGTCCGGCGGTTTGAAAGCGTAGAAGGCTTATGATACGGGCCCTGGTAAACGTTTCACACCTGCACATGAGGAATGGATTTGAAAGACCTCAAGGGCCTACAGAGGGCATAGAGCAGCCCTCAAATGTACTGCAAGAGAGACTGCAACTTTTACAGCCAGGAGTTTGACAAGTGTCTGCTCCAACAGCCTCAGTCTAGGCATAGTTATTAGAAGGGGATTATTATGAAACTCAACAAAGTTCTTTGTTGTATGTTTTTGTTCTCTTTTTTGGCCTTGACCATGCGCAAAACACAATTGTTGTATACTACTGACCGAGTAACTGACCAATAGAAACGTTTTGGTTTTGTAATTCATGCATAGTGTATGAGTGCAAAAAAAGATTTTGCACAGTCGTGGACCTTCCAACACAAATCTTGGCATCCTTGTTTGTCGGGCTTCATAACCATTCCCCTCTCTTAACTATGGTCTAAGACCTTGCAATCTATTGAAGAAGAGTCCCAAGTTGTTAAGGCTACAAGAGTATATTCCTCCTACCCTGAAGAGGGATTCATAAAAGCATAGCAGTCTTTTGCATTCTGCAGAGACACTTGGATTCGGGCAAACACGTAATGAAGTTAGAGAGGGAAACGGCATAGACAGCATCAAGATAAAATGGGTTGAAATCCCAAACGTCCTTTAGTGATCATGATCCACGTGAGAAATCTCAAAGGGATGGGTCTGAAAACATCACGAAGAGGAACCCGAAAAGAACATTCTTGGAAGGTGAGGGGACAGGACGAAAGTGTAGTGAATGAGTGCAGTCAGATGAGACTGTGCAAGACAGTAGTGGCAGGAAAATGTTCAGCAAAGAAGAGTAGCTTGCTGCAGACCAAATAGCCCAGTACTTCAGCATGTTGTCTGTAATGTACAGACGTGGCCGACTAGCCATACACCAGACTGATCTGAATCCGTCTCAAGATGAAGCAGAAGAGATCTTGACCAGGCTTGCAGCACGAAGACAGTACTACTTGCCAGCTACTTTACCATCCACCATATAGAATATGTAACATAGTCTTTTGACCAGAAAAAAACAAATCACTTATTTCACAGTGCCATGGAGCTATGGATATACTCAGGAGGTTACTGAGCAGAAAAGAAAACGATAGCCAAGAGCCACTAAAGCTTGTCGAGTGCCTAGAAAAATTAAAAAAGTTCAACTGGGCCAAACCTTGGTAAACCTAAGACACTGGTGCCGTGTATGTTGTCATGTGTGCTCGCTTGGACGCTAGGTTTCAGATGATTTCAGCTACTAGATCTTCTCGAGGCTCAATTTTTCCTCAGAATTGCAATTTTTTCAGACATCTTACTCGCAGACATGCAATCATTTACAATGTGTTGTGCTAACATCTTTGAGGTATAACCTTTATCTGCGGTTAATTCAGTATAGGAACTTTCATTTTCATAAAAGCTAGCTAAAGCTCAATCTCACAGTTGAAGTATTATATACAAACTGTACGTGTTTACCAAGATTTACTTGCATGCCTGATGCAGAAAAATGAAAATTTCAAGGGGTTTTTGAACTCGGAATGAGGGCAAACAATAATTTCAGCGAATAATACTTCTCGGGATTGATAAGTTTGTTTGCTGAGTGTAAAGTAAGAGTTGACAATAATCAATTGCAAGATTAAGTATTTGACCTGTCATGATTGAGCAGGGTTTCAAGAGTAATCTAAAAAGCAAGATATGCCGGGAAAAACTCTCATCTAACTAGTCAATTTTTTAGAATTCAAACATCATGGCCGTTCATTCCCATATTTAGATTTTACGAATAGAATGTAGGTGTTTTGCATTGTTATTTAACCCTTGGACGTACAAGCTAACTCGTACCCTCACCATCGTATAAGGGGGATATGGATGGAACCCCCTCTGGTTTTTGTTCTGTTAGTGCACAGCGTACTAAACTTACATTGATTAGATAGCCCTGAGCTTGTTCTACAAAATGATACCATATTCAATCTCAAATGGCGTCATTAGACCCGCCATCGTGGATCCGCCATCTTGGATTTTACTTTTTTTCTTAAAAAGTCAAGAAATAATGGAAATTGATACAAAATCAAGCCAGAATGCTTATGAAATGTACACATTGGTGAATTTCTGGAATTTGATGAAGAAAACTGGAAAAAATACAGAATTATGTCAAAAAAAGTTGATTTTTGGCCAAACCTACATGAAACTAGTGGTTGCTATGGAAACATAAAAAATGATGGACACACAACTGACATTTCAAAATATCCGCGAAGGATGAATGAACAGCTAATGAAAGTTTCAGCCCCTTAGAGTAAATCGTCTTTTCAAAATTTTGAGAATACCTCCTTGGGATGGATGGCATCCACCCTCCCCCCGCCTTGTACGTCCGATGGTTAAGGGATATTGCAAAGAGTTTTGCATTCATTGATCTTCCACTGCCCAAAATAATATTCAAAGACTTTGTTAATGACATTAACATAGAAATAACTTTGATAAACTGATGATATAATATCTGATATTATTAGATTTCGCCCTAGTCTCTTTGTTAAAACTAGCCTCTTGTCATGTTGTTTGAACAGCTTTATTCTTGATTTCATCAGGCTAAGGGTGACTCTAAACTATGATGAAATTAGTTTTGATTTAGAAAGTTGGACTTAAGCAATATTTGAGTCGGAATTTCAGCTAATTTGCCTTATAGCTAAATGCTGCGTGACATGGGTAGGAAATGACATTTCTTGATTGGCACCTGTCACTTCAAATGACTTGAAATTCCTGGTGTGAACTAAGACAGGTCCAATCTTTATTTGTGTGAAATACCAATAAAATGCAATGTATTCTGTAAGCAGGAGCGGTGTTTAAATTTGATGCTTATTTTAGTAACATTTTGGGGATTTTGGGCAAAAAACCAGGGGGTGGGGGATGGTCTAACTCCTAAGGAAAAAATCACAAAGCCGGCCCACTTGGTATTTTAGAGTTGTTGGGTAGTACCTTTAATCTGGAGAAAAAAGGAGAGATGGCATGTATCACCCCTGCCTGGTCCTCTGGTAAACTCGGTCTTAACTCATTTTGCCCTCGCAGCTGCAGACATATGAGCCATCTTGAAGCCTCAAAGAATAATTCATAATTTTGTAAAACTTACCGCTTCGGTGTCGATAATTCATCCTAGAAATTCCTAATTTGTTCTATAACCTATATATCCTTAATTTATTATTTGTGAATGTACGTTGAATTATGAAACTAAAGCTGAAGACGAATCACGTAAAACTCTAATAGGGCTGAGCTCGAGGCAGTGACTGCAAAAATCAAGACCTCAATTGGTTTGTTTCGTCGCAACCGACAATACGCCGCAATCGTTTTTCCCGACTCAGTTCGATAGGAAAGTATTCATTTTCGTCTCAGAATCAGTACACAGCCACCCTAAAAGATCTCCAGGCTTTATAACTGTGTTATGAGCAAAAAGAAACATCAAAACCTGCTAGCGCTAACTACATTTTTATCTTCATTAATTAAAGTGTGCTTAACTAGGTCATGCAGTTCACACGTGGAAGAATTTCATCTTTTGTTTTTATTCTCTTTATTTACAAAGGTAAAAGTACAAGTCATCATTTGGAAGAAAGTTTTAATTTACAAAAATGAAATTCTCTTTTGGATATCTTAATGCTTTAGAAACACATGTCTGGTATTAATAACACGACCTTCAGAAAAAGTTCTAAGTTCTTGGACTATTTTGTCGTTTCATCGTTTTGGTCTATAGTTTTTAAGTCGAAAAACAATAGCGAAGCACTTGCCTGATTGTGTCCTTCACTGCTGTCTAACTTCTTCTAGCTTCCATCAGTAAAGAATCGGGTTTAATGACGAGTTTACGAAAACTAAAGTGGTTGTATAAGTCCAAGCGCATAAAAAAGGAGTTGAAGATAATCCACCATTTGTCACCAAAGCCGCTACTACACCATAGGGTAGATAACAAGCCACCAGCGTCAGTTGCAGCCATAATGCAGTGGACACTGCCTTTTTGTATCGCGCTATGTTTAGGTGATTTGTTTGGTTCGGTTGTTGAACATGGCCTTGTACTTGAAGTTGATGATGACGGAGGGTGAAGAAAATCTTCGTGTAAGAGAAGACCGAGGTTACCAGACACAGTGATGTATGATACCATACCATATTGCATTGCTGAAAAGACAGCGGACACAACCATAAGGTAATTACGGTCGCGTAAGTTCTTTCCAAAGTTACAACTTCTCTGTATCTCAGTCTCAACAACAGGGCGAGAAGTCTGTCCACGCTTATTGCAGTCATTGTCATCAGAGACACTCCACACAAAACATTGCCTGCCAACAAGCCTACGGTTAATATGTAGTGACAAATGTATATTCCAATCCTCATTTTTTGAAGACATCAATATCCAGTAGATAACAGCGAGTGGTTCTGAAAGCAGGCAGACGCAGAGATCAGTTGTTGCAAGGCTACGCAGCAAGAGTTTGGACGGCGGATGGAGGGAAGACTCCTTGTGAAGAGCAATTAGGATCAGAAAATTCCCAAGAAGTGCAGTGACGGAAAGGAACGAGTTTAAATCTGAAAGAAATGTCAGGTGACCGTGCAGTCCAGTAGATAAACCTGAATAACTATCTAGTTGTTCAACTGTTTTCTGCTGTCCATCTCCAGTAAAGTTTGCTGTCGTCACATCGATCTGCAACGTAGCTATTTGTAAAAATTGTGAGCTAGAATCCGTTAACGTGCGCTGTTGAAACTTCTCAGTGTTGTTTTTACTACAAGAACTGATATATGGATGAAAAACTGAATATAAGCGCTTTTTATAGCGCTTGTCAGTAATTCCCCAAACATGTCAATACATATCATTGACAGTTTGGAAAGACAACTTAAATAGCCATGCAGCTGGTTTATTGCCAAAGATTCTGAAGACTGACTTTTTTCTATTTTTGCGTTGCAAAAAAATACGAGGTAGAGGCATCTGCATTCTCTTTCATTTGATAGTTAACATGGAAATAATGAGAAAGGTAATAATTTATTGTTCTGCCATTGGTTTTGAAGTGTATGTTTTGACCTCAGGAAATATTTCACAAATTCTTAAATCTAGCAGTCAGATCCAAAATTAATTTCTTTCTCGATCACCCATCAAACTAATAATTTGTCAGTTTTTTAGATTGGTGATATTGAAATAAATAGTAGTGGCGATATTAAACAAGATTTTGAAGGTGAAAATAATCTGTAGCTCTTTTCCCACGATCTACCGGGATGGAAGTGTATCAAGAATAAATTATCTATATTTTCTTGTTCTTTGCTTTTTTACTTGAGATTTTTGACTTTTTTGAGTCGTGGATCAGGACTTATTTTGTCTGTTTGTTTTAGAGGGTCCAAGTTGTGTTTGCACGAATTGCGTCGCTTTTCAAGCTTTTCAAGAATGGGGCCATAAACATCTATGGACGTGTAAATTCGCTATTAAAAATGCAAAGTGACCTTCCATGCATTCCTCGACATTTTCAAATATCAAATGAGAGAAACGTCATGTGTAAGTTGCACATTCTGGCGAAATCAAAATCACAATTGTCTTGTGTTTTCTGATTTTCAATTTCAGGGAAGTGGTTTGTCGTAGGTTCATCACAATACGGAGATCTGCAGTATAGCTACGTGACCTAACACCATGACTGACAAAGATATCTCCTTTATTTACTTTGCAAATGAATATAACCCGATAATGCAAAGAAAGCACATAAGGGAATGTCTGTCTCACTTTAATTTTGCTGACAAGTCAATGAAATTCTAAAGAAACTTGCTTCCTGTGAGCCAGGAACTTTAATATACTCTGTCTTATCTTTAATGGACCGCATGGATGCCGGTTACAATGCCATGACAAATCTTGCTTTGTAAATGTGCTTATATCTTATCGCCTCAATTAAAACGTGGAAAACCCAAGCAAAAAACAAAATTAACTGTTTTCCCAGTAAAAGCTAAGCAACAGTTTTTTGAAAGATAATTTTTAATGTGTCAGTTTATAAATGCGGACGCAGAAACATGTGTATAAAATTACCTTGTCCTATGACCGTACATTCAAACCTTTAAAACTGGTAAGGAAACAGGCGAGATGAAGTACTAGACAACCAAAATGTCTACACGGGATAAAAGTTTACTTCTCTAGAACTGGTAAGGAAACACGCGAGCCATGCAACTCAGAAATTTTAAAACGCGAAGAAAAAAAACAAGGAGCTGACTGGATGTTCAATATATAGAACTAGTTCTCTGAACACGAGGCGAGAAAGAACGACACCATACGCAAATATTGATTGACCTTTCTTATCCCGCAAATTTATACGCCAGTCCTAACAGGTAGTCCTCATAAGCAAAGAACGAGCGCATAACCTATTTTGAATTCATGAGTCAATATCCTTTTGGAAACACTGTGCCTCTGATTTTCGAACGTCAAATGGCTCGATTCTACTCAGCCGAAGGTGGCTCATCTTGATCTTTCGATCGCCCACCATCGCTCTGAATTAAGCAGCTAATGATTCGCGGCATTTTCTGTTTATACCAATGACACGGATGGAAGTGGATTCTTTGACCGTCGAAACTTAGCCCATTCTCTCAAAAAAAATGTTTTTGAAAATTATAGGACTTTTTATTTATCACTCGTACATGTTTAAACCTAACAACTTTAGTTTTTTCTTTGAAAATGACTAATCAATATTAAAAGTCTGTTTTTTTCCATTTAGAATTAACTTCCATGCCAAATAAACATTTATACCAAGAAATATGAGCCTAACTAACGTAGAAGGTCTAAACCTTTTCCGTTTTTCGTGAAATGATCAAATTTGTAGCAAAAATATTTTCTGTTTTCCATTCCAACAATTTTATCGCTATTTTTCTACAACGCAGTTATCTTCTTTTTGGTCCAATACGCCACAGACGTACAGTACGTCTATATTTACGTAACAGTCGAGCTTCGTTCAATCAATAAACGCCTCGATTTATATTAAAGACAGACGAGCTGTCTCGAAAGAAAGATGTTTACATGAGAAACCATCGTTTTAAATGGCAAGGATTGAGAAGTTTAACAAGAATGCCCGTCACGCTTACCTCAATTCGATTCTCGAATTTTCAACTGGCCTAACTTCCATCGCTCACTATAGCGAAGCTTCGAAATTTTATGTTCGTTAAAATACTGCTTCACATACAAGCGCATCTCGGCTGTCCATTTTAATTTCGGTATGTTAGTAATGAACTCATTTTGCCCTCGCAGCTGCAGAAATGTGCGCAATCTATGAAACAAAATTGCAAAAATTCGCATGTTCCAAAGTAAAAATAATTCAGCTCAAACCTCAATGAAGACTTGAGTCATAATTTTCGAATAATTTCCGCTTGAGTGTTAACTACGTATCCCACTGTACCCATGTTTTCTTCTATAAATGTTTCTTCAACCATTTTGTGAATATTCGTCGAGTTTTGGAACTAAAGACGAATCATAGAAACACAGACTAGAATATTGCTGAAGTCGAGACGGTTTGTTGCATGATTTTAAAATCTCAAATCATTTCCTGAATATTCGTCGGGTTTTGGAACTACATTGTAAAGACGAATCGTAGAAACACAGACTAGAATAGGACTGAACTCGAGACGGTTTGTTATTGTAAAAATTAAATGCATAATTTCTGTTTTACTTCGTAAACGACGTTTTGTGTCAGAATATAACGCACTCATCTCAATTTGCATGGTCCAAACAAATAAACTTCAGCTAAAGCCTCAATGAAGACTGAGTCATAATTTTGACGGAAATACCGCCAGACCGAGTGTTAAATACGTGTCCCACATGTGCGTATGTATAATAAATCATTTTGTAAATATTCGTTGGGTTTTGGAACTTAAGCTGAATCATTATATTCAAACGCCAGAGTATTCTGTACATGATGAAGTCCACACGAAGAAAAATAGAAATTCATTGTTTTCGATATCTATTTACAGTTGTAAAACGGCCAGTCGTCATTTGAAACATATTTTTATTTACAACAATGATGAAAACATTCTCCTCGGCTATCTTATTGCAAAAGAAACATTTTCTACTGATATATTAAAATGAGTAAGCACCACTTTTAAATTAAGGAAATGCTCACAAGAACTTTTAAAATCTTAGTCTTGAATATCATTCTTCGTTACAAGTCAGAGCTAATTCAAATAAAATGGCAAGACAGTTGTCTGATTGTGTCCTTAACTGCTTGTCTTACTTCGTCTATCTTCCAACAGTAAAGAATCGGGTTTAATGACGAGTTTAAGAAAATTGAAGTGACTGTATAATACCAAGCGGTATAAACAAATAAAGATCGTCCACCACTAGTCGCTAAAGTCGACGTTACACCATAGGGTAGATAACAAGCGACCAGCGTTATTTGCAGCCATATTGCAGTGGACACTGCCTTTTTGTATCGCGCTATGTTCAGTTGATTTGCTTGGTTCGGTTGTTGAACATTTTGTTGAACTTGATTTTGAAGATTACGAAGGGTCAAGAAAATCTTTGTGTAAGAGAAAATCGAGGTAATAAGACCCAGTGGTATAACTACGGTGCCATACCAAAAGGTTATAAGGCGATTCCAAAAGAACATTGTTGAAAAAACAGTGGACACAAACCAGAAGGTAATAACGACCACATAGACTCGGTTTAATGTTACAACTTGTCTGTATCTCAGTCCCAACAACAGGGCGAGAAGTCTGTCGACACTTATTGCAGAGAGAGTCAACAGAGACACTCCACACAAAATATTGCCTGTTATAAAGGCTGCCACTGATATGTAGCGACACATATTCCAATGTTCATTCAATGCAGATATCAAACAAGTAACATTGAGAGGCTCTGCAATAAGACCAACACAAAGATCAGTTGTTGCAAGGCATCGAAGTAAGAGTTTGGACGGCGGATGAAGCGAAGACTCCTTGTGAAGAGCAATCAGGATCAAAGCATTTCCAACAAATGCAGAAACGGACAGAAAAATATTTGAAACTAAAATAAATGTCAACTGGCCGCTTAGTTTATCAGTTAGTCCTTCCAAACATAATAGTTGTTCAAATTTTTTCTGCTGTCCATTTCCAGCGAAGTTTGCTGTTGCCATATTGATCTGAAATGCTTACTAGAAACTGTCTAAACTTCTCAGAGTCGTAAAGTTACAAAGCGGGTCCTTGACATCCGACGAACTATCAAGACGCTTTTTATAACGCCGAATTTCAAGATTGTTTAAATATGTCAGTACATGAATGATTGACAGTTTTTGCAAAGACAAATTAACAAGCCATAGCTTAGCAGCTGGGTTAAGCCCAAAGAGTCACTGGTTGTTGTTTCGGTTTAAAAAAAAAACTACGGGTTTAAAACTATCCGCATTTTATTTCATGTGATAATAAAAAAAAAATGTCTAGTTTAACTATTAGTTTTGAAGGTTATATTTTAGCTGCAAGAAATATTTTGCAAATTATGCAAGCTCTACGGGTTATCCTAAATTAATTTCTTCCTCGATCAGGAATCAAACTAGTTACCTTGCGCTACTGTTTCAAAACGAGCCACCGTGAAAAACCTTTCATTTGAAAATGAGTTTGATTTGCATGAAAATGAACCTGAAGGGGAAAGACATTTTTATATCAATGATTTCGCACGAAGACTTAGTTTGACACCGAGGCAAAAGGCAACTCAGAAATAGCCTATTGTTAGCCATTGTTAAAAAGATGGAGGTTTTCGTTAATTTTCGAGCGTTAATTGGTTTTTCGCTGGTTTTTCGCAATGTGGACATCTGTAGTTTAGCTACAGGGTCTTATCAGCCCCATTTAGTATTACTCAAGGTTTATCAAATCAATTACGTTTTCTGATGAAGAAAATGAAAAGTTTACACAAGTTTGTTTGATTCCTCCAACACTTCAAAGCACTGCTGGTCAAGTTATCCAAGACAAAGTGTTTCCAGCCTTGACAGCTTTGTGTTTCTTTGTTATTTTAAATGAAATGACTTTCTTCCTTCTTTGTCATTCTGGCTGACAAACAAGTCTCCTTTAAAAACTTTCCACGCAAATGATTGATGCAGAGAAAACATAGAATTAAATATTTGTTTTGATCTCGATTTACATTCACTGACAATCCAAATGTATTTGTATTTTCTTCGGTGACTCGGGGTTCTTTTTACATTGCAAATGATCGGTTCCCTCTCCTAAGATGGATAGTTTTGGTTTTATTTTTTTCACAATGCTATGCAAAGGTGCTGTACTAGGAGCAACAAACGATGCGTCGGTACTTTGTCTCCAAAAAGCAACCTTCGATGTATCAATATTCTTACATGGCTCCGACGCTATCAGGACAAAATTACAAGTTTCTTTTCGTCTTGGATACAACGAAAACACCACCAAATACACATGTTTTTCCTGAAAACCGGAAAGTCGTGTTAAAAAAAATTGATGTATCGATCGTAGCTTACTTACAACGTTCATATTAGGTACACAGAAATATATTAAAGTTGCTTGAAGTTTCTTACCGATTTGCCTGTTTTCACCTGTGCTCGACAGATTTGTTTATTTAAATGTAGTCACTGGACCATCGAAAACCCAATAGAACTGAGCTACTATTGTGATTACCCACGACCTGCCCCCTTCTATCTCGTAGTTTAGTCGGCGGAGCAACGGGTCTCTAATCTGAAGGTCTTGCGTTTGAACCCTCCAAAGTGCTGTGAGGTGCAACTTTGTATTAACAAATGCACCCTTAACTCCAGTTCACTCATTTACGATGCACTCCCTTTTAGAACACTGATTGTATACTGACGCTGCAGGGAACTTCGTCTCACATGCTTAGGATACTAATCCCGCTTTCTTAAACTAAAACCTACAATATGTTCATTCCATTTCCCCGCATTAAACTTACCCTCGTCTGTGTGCTGATGTTAAAGAAGCTACGTCACGGTTTGCGCATCTTGTAAAGTTTAGATTAAGTTTTTCAAGTTCCGGCGACGTTTGTAATTCGTGTTAATCTTCTCCATCCTTAACCATCCTTGCTCCTTTATGGGTTATTACTATCTTTTTGGTGTTTTTCTTTCTTAGCAAACGATTATTTTCAAATTTCCTTTCACTTAAAGGTAATTTTGTACCTGGACAAAAATAACTCAATATACCGTGGCTGGGCTCCTTTAAAGAAAAGCAGTTATTTTCGCTGATAAGTACGCTCATTGTTACTTAGTCGATAAAGTTGGTTCTAACTCTCGGTTGTCAGTTAATTATGCTCTCCGAGGAATGTTACGTCGGACGTTAGCCGTTTATTTACATTTTATTTCGAATTTGATTTATATTTCCAAATATTCTCGGTCATTTTTTTCACCGCTGGTGCAAGGAGCACACATTGTGCAGATTATCTGTTGTACAGAGACTTTCTACGGAGCCAAAACAACGTTAGTGCGAGTCCTGGTTTATTTGCTAGATTATCCGTTTTATTTTCGTCGCTTTTCATGCAGTTTGTAGTACATCTTTGTTTATCCGTTTGTAATTTAAGTTTACTAAACGTCGACTATCCACAAGTCATCTTGACCTTCACCATGTATCTTCAAAGACTGACTGACGTTCAAGCTTTTAGCGTTTGTTCTTTCCCAGGAGAGGTCACCTACGGCAGTTACAGATAAAGACAGAAACCGTGAAGACTGAAGCGATTTTCTGTGCTTGATGGGCTCTATTTTCAGTGGGGGTATGTCGAGTTTGTTTTCCATTTCTTAGTTTCTTTTCGATCAATATTTCATCATTGAGATTACCAAGCACTTCCAAGTTGATGTCATGTATAAGGCGAGTAATTTCCTCGCTAAATAAGCTTAAGATACCAGATATTAACTAAGCTTCCCCGCTGAGAAACATTTGTCAGGTATCCCATAATGCGAGTGCATGCCTCGATCTATTTTATAGACTGTTATTGTTCACGTGACCAAATCAGTTAACATGTACGCGATCCAGGAGAGCGCGCAGAAAAGTGTTTTATTTCGTCGTCTTTTAAAACGAATGATTGGATTGAATCTCGCTACGTTTTCAGAATACACCTCTTCGCTTACCATTTATTTATGGAGCTTCGTTTGTTCAAGCGAAATTATTTACTGAACACAATCGAACGCAGTCCATTGAATTATGTTCGATTGAGATCGGTTGCCGTACTTAATTGAACTCAGTCTAATGGGTTGGGTTCGATTAAGTTCAATTGTTTCGAAAATCGAACTCACACAAAGTTCGGTATTCGATTTCGTTCGATTGCCGAACTCAATCGAATTCAATCACCGAATTGAATTCGATTGAGTTCGATTTCCGAAGGTTCGATCGACTATGCCGGGTAAACGTGAGCGGTGGATCGAAATAACACGCTTGGGCTGATGCCAAATAATACAGACCCCTCAAACTGGCAAGAAAACAACTGAGACGAGGTAGACAACGAAATATCTAGACGGTGAAAAATAAAACACCACATATACACCACATACAACTTTACTTTTTTAGAGTGAAGACTCGTCCAGCCAAAGCATGCAACCCAGAAAAATTAATACGCGAGAAGAAACAAGGAGTTGATACACAACATACATACCTTGTTTAACGAACACGAGGCGAGAGAGAAAAAAAAACAATAAACCAATTATTGTTTGACCTCTCTTATCCCGCAAATTTATCCGCCAGGCCTGCCAGACAGCTCATGCATGCCCTGATCATGCATACCCTTTTTTAGAACAACAAGCGCATCGGCTGAATCCGGCTATTGTGTTCGAATTCAAGAGGGTATTTTCGTCTTTGAAAAACTTTGCAGTTCATAAATCTCGAACGTCGAATAGGTTGATTTTACTCATTCAAAGGTGGCTCACCTCGATCTTTCGATCGCCCACCATCGCTAATTTAAACAGCTGATTATTCACAGCATCCACCGTTTATACCAATGACATGGATGAAAGTGGCTACTTTGTCCGGGGGAAACTTAGCCGGGTTGGACAAATCTTCAAAAAACGTTTATTTTTGAAAAACGTAGGACTTTTTTTTTATTCATCACTCGCACATCTTTAAACCTAACAGCTTCAGTTTTCGTTAGTTTTCTCCATAATGCGACTAAAATTCAAAGTTATTTTTCCCCACGCTATATTTAGAATTGACTTCCTTTGCCAAATACACATTTGTGCCATAAATACGAACCTTGCTAGCAACGAAGTCCTAAACTTCTTCCGTTTTACCTGAAACTAATTTAATTAATTCTTTTGTCGCTAAGTATTTTCCGTTTTCCATTCCAACAACTTTATCGCCATTTAAATATAACCGCTTCTCATAAAGGCACACTTCACCTATCACTTCTAATTGAACTCATTTAATCTCAGATATGCTGCATCTTAAAAAAAGTTTCAAACATTTCATATTCTAAAAAAAGCTACGCATGTGCTTCAATGAAGACTTGAGTCATAATTTTGTAATGTAGTCCACGCGGAGAAGAATTGCAATTCATTCTTTTTCATCCCTTTATTATTTACGGCTGTAAAAGGATAAGTCATTTGAAACAATTATATTTTTAATTAAGGCAATGATGAAGTTTTCTCTTAGGACTATCCTACTGATCCAGAAACATGCAATACCGAGATATTTTAAAAAAGGTTAAGCAACACCTTTAATTTGAGACAACTTTCTAGAAAAGTTCTAAAATCTTAACGCATCAGGGAGATTTTTTATCGTATAGGTATAACTCGCATCGATTTTGCCCTACACGTTCCTTGTAGGGCCCTACGCATTTCTAGTAGGGCCTTACGCGTTTTTCCTGCCCTATCACTTCGACGCGTACGGCCCTTATACGGGACTTTTTTCCTTATGGTTTTCCAAGGAAATTGCGCGCGGAGCCGTACGGATCATATGATAATATTGTTCTTTCCGTAAGGGCTGAATATTCCTATTTTTCTGCCGATTTTGGGTTGAAAGTAAGTATTCTTGTGAAAATTCTTAGAAGTGGATTATGTCGACACAACGTTAGATTAACTGTCCTATCATGACTTTGATAGCGTTCAATTAATTTTCGGACCACGCAAAACTTCTTGCATTGCTGTTATTAACGTAGAACACACGCCTAATGTTGTTTTTATTGTTTTTGGCTAGTTTTGTCATTTAGAGACTTGTCATCACCCAAAATTATGTTCTTTACAAAATCTTAGCCTCGGGCAGTTATTAGTAAAATATTCTTAAAATTTCGCCAAATTCAGCTCCCATTTTCGTATTAAAGGCGCTTATATTCAATTTTTCATCGTTACCTCAGTCCTTGTAGTAAGATAAAGAAACTTAGTAAATATTCATTGTTGCGCGAAAAGTACGTAAACATCCATACGTTTCAAGGCTGCTGCCTCTTCATCAGCGGATAAAAAACAACTGTAAATTGTGCGCGTTACATAACGAAAAATTGACTTTGAAGTTATTTGCGCGCGCTGACCAAAAAGAGCCCGCATGTAAACATTCAAAATAAACATTATTTCCATGTTACTAGCGCGCGTAGATTTTGGGAACGAGTTTATAGGAAGGCAAAGTCGGTATTAAGTCCTCCCGGATGCAACGTTTTGTATTTGAAAATCATCCTGGCTTCGAAGCTGCACCTATCCTTGTTGTAAGAAGCCACACTGAGAAGTTTCGACAGTGCAAGTTAATATAACAGAACAAGTATTATGTTCGTCAGATTTAACGACTGGACTACACCGCCACTTGACATTTCTATCATATTTAAACTCTTTTCTGTCTGTTACTGCATTTCTTAAGAATGTTCTGATCCTAATTGCTCTTCACAAGGAGTCTTCGCTTCATCCACCGTTTAACCTCTTGCTTCGCACCCTTGTAACAACTAATCTCTGTGTTGGTCTTACTGCAGAGCCTCTCGCTGTAAGCTATTGGATGTCTGAAGTGAATGAACATAGCAATATTTGTCGCTTCGTATTACCCGCAGCTTTGTTAGAAGGCTCCATTTTGTGCTTAGTGTCTCTCTGGATACTGACTGCAATAAGCGTGGACAGTCTTCTCGCCCTGTTGTTGGGAGTGAGATACAAACAAGTTGTAATTTTAAAGCTAATCTACGTGATTGTAATTACCATTTCGATTGTGCGACTGTCCTTTCAGTAATGCAATATTCCGTTATCAGCTTATGGTACTGGATTATAGTCTTACAGTCTTACTGAATTGGTGTCTAAATAATAACAAGGGCCGTGAAATTCTATAAACATGTACCCCGCTATCAAACGTTCCCATTAAAGATCAAGATGAATTGATCGAGCTGTTTTTTTCCCGAAAATAGTTCAGTTCACATGTTCCCAGTTATCCCTGGGACAGTCTCTTTCAGTTAAGAAACATACTTTTCGGTTTAAATCATGTTTAACATATTTAACGTTACCACCTCCTTGATCGATAAATTTTCAATTTACTTTTTTCTCCGTGAAAATAAACTCTGAACTATGAACTTTTAGATCAAAAACTTAAAAGTGAAAATTCAGAAAGAAAACACATTCACTGAGGAAATGGACACAGTCGTTTGCTAACGGAAGTGAAAGTTTCGTGTTGATTGACAGCTACTTGATTATTTCTCAAAACTTTGTTTTCGCTGGATGGAGACACCTTGAAGAGTTACAACTCAAAAGCGATGTGAACGATTTCAGTCAAATTTGGTCAATTGAAATAGTAACCTGTTTATGTTATCGAAGATAAAACGTTTTGCAGCGCTAGCCTTACCGTTCCTTTGTTAATTAAAATTAAACGACTGACAATTTCACTCTAGCTGACAAACAAGTCTCCTTTATTTCTTTTGTAACTGAATATACGCCCAAACAATTATGCAAAGGAAACATAGAAGCCAAAGTGTATCTGACCAAAAGCCTTGATTCTACTCAATCAGGTGGTTCACCTTTATTTTTTAATCGCCCACCATCCCTAACCTAAACGGCCGATACTTCACAGAACCATTAGTTTTAAAAAATGACTAATAAAAAACTATTGTTGAGAACTGCAAATTAATCCTGGCGTTGTTTACAAGAAGCCTAGGTGCATTATGTAAAAGATATGGACATTTCTAAGGAGGAAGTAGTACGACTTGTCCCTTTTAAAATACGTTTAAATTTGTTCACGGATAAAGTATTTCCCTATTTTCCATTGCCATTAAATATGGGTCATTTTCCCCTTAATTTTGTCTCCACATTTATCTCTTTCTTGTTCTAAACCACAGAATAACGCATAAGCAATTAATGCAGAAGCTACATACAAGTACACACGTAAGATGTCGATAATCAAGGCCACTTTTCGAAAACATTCAAATTAGAAGGCGTCACCTGGTACTTTACTGAAATAAAATATGCATTCACAAACAAATTAAGTGGCTCTCCTGCTAAAAACGGTCCACTCGACTTCGGGTCCAAAAATAATTTTCCTTCATTTTTTGTCAGTGAAAAGGGTTTGACACATATATAGAAAAAAGCAATTTATTATTTTCCAATTCCTTATTTTTCCTTTGCTCCGAGCCAAAATTGAATTTTGGCCGAACTGAGGTTGCCGACCGTGATCAGAAAGGTAAAATTCACCGATTTTGTGAAGCGTGCTACGTCGCCAAAAATGCAGCTCACGGAATTTCGTTTTCATACGAATTTTAAGATACATTCATTACTTTGACTGACGAAATATGGAAACTTTTCGAAAAATTCTAAGCTTACCAGCGAGGCTGGAAGATACCCTGCTTCGAGGCCTTTGAGCACCTACTAAAATTTAGCCAAATTTGACGGGGAAAATCTCAAAAGTTGGGTCTAAATGAAGCCTACAAAGCACATCACAGTAAATTTCATACCTTAATAAGCCGTTCTATAAGTTCAAACCGGTGGGTATCTCCTTGGATTGCACGCGAGAACAGATTAAAATCTGCCACAGTCAGTGTGTTTACACAGCCATCGCTCGTATAAAAGCTCATTTGTATAACCTTAGCACCCGGTGAAAATACATCTTCTTCCGTTCAGGTTCGTTTGTTGACCTTCTGAGTAGTGGCAAAAAGCTTCCTTTAATACTTGTGTACACTCTAGATCCAGTTTTGAGGTGAAGGTTGCGTTAAAGTTGATCAATTCTCAAGACTTGCGAGACTCCAAAAGTAAATAATGGCGCCGGTCTGCAGAAATTAACCGTAGCCGTCGTCCTGACCCTTCAATAAATTCTGCAGCAGAGGTAGCACTAGGAGAAGAAGAAAATCGTAAGTTTTCATTTACCGTCTAATGGCAACTGAATCCTGTACTACTGCCAAGACTACTGGGAGCTTGAGGGCTATATGCCCGAATTTGAAAAACAACAACAACGAACACTTGCCGGTTGCATCGCCGCTGGGAAATGAACCTGAAGGAACACGACACGCTTGAATGGAACTATGTTTTGCGATGAATGATGGGCTTTACTTCTGTTTTAAGCTTGATGCTTGTCTTCTAGTATCTTGCACACCGCATAAAATAAACTTCGGGATCCATTTATCGGGCCGTTTATACAACGAAAGCTGCAAATGTCACACAAGTTGTAACGTGACCAATTACCCGGGAGGGGGATACTCCCTTATATGGGCTATATAGGTATCTGTATGTGAGGCCCCAAAGAGTAGGGTTTTTCAGCCGTTTGGGTCATAAATAGGGTATCGATTTTGGCCATTTTGGTTATAAATTGGGTATGGTTTTAGCACTCTAGTCTTGAATTGGGTATGTTTCTTAGCAGAAGCTACTTTTTCATCATTATCAATAGGACCCTCAACAAAAGCCCTTCATGACGTACGTTTACGGCAACTGTGTCAGCCGCAACGGTCATAAATAGGCTATCGAATTTTAAGTCAGGTCATAAATAGGGTAGCAAAAAACGCAGATTTTGGTCATAAAGAGGGTAAGGGTTTGA
This sequence comes from Orbicella faveolata, assembly GCF_042242905.1. NCBI lineage: Eukaryota > Metazoa > Cnidaria > Anthozoa > Scleractinia > Merulinidae > Orbicella > Orbicella faveolata. The sequence goes on along the minus strand of NW_028301539.1, from coordinate 6,997,462 downwards.
GAAGGGGGCCGCACACCCCTACTCAACTTTTCTGGAAGTACCCCCCCATCCTGGGTCAATTACCAGGGGCTGAGGGCAAATCTCCTACCCCGCGCGCGCGGATCATTAGATTTGACAAGATTTTCTCATTTCAATATTGTTAATGAAAAAGCCACCCATTAATTTTTTGGACTAGTGCAATCTTTTCAGTATGACCGAACGACGACAATCATTGCACCTTTTCAATTTTTATCTACCTTTCCTCGGAAAATATAAGGAGTTTCTAATACATGAGGGCGGAGGAAGCAGACATGGACCTAAAATTCACTTTTCCTTTCCCGTTATCAGCCGTTCGTTTTTCATAGAAAACACAATGGAAGAAAATCAAAAGATGGGACCAAGAAACCTTCCAAAAAACGTCCATATCGAAGTGCGTGCAGACGTTGAGAGGCCGATTTCTCACTTTGTGTTTATAGGACTACTACCCTTCCCATTTTTTCTGACGACACCAGAATTATTGGCCATAAAAATAGTTTGTCTTTGATTTCTCCGCCTCGCGAAACATATGGTTAAGTGATGAGACATGCACTCTTACTGGTATGGGACTCAAGCGAGGATGTGGACTTTGAACGTAATTGTCCTAAAATGCGATAGGCTTTTTATTCAAGGTGAGAAATCGGCCTCTCAACACCTGCACGCACTTCGATATGGACGTTTTTAGGAAGGTTTCTTGGTCCCATCTTTTGATTTTCTTCCATTGTGTTTTCTATGAAAAACGAACGGCTGATAACGGGAAAGGAAAAGTGAATTTTAGGTCCATGTCTGCTTCCTCCGCCCTCCTGTATTAGCAACTCCTTATATTTTCCGAGGAAAGATGACAAAAATTGAAAAGGTGCAATGATTGTCGTCGTTCGGTCATACTGAAAGATTGCACTAGTCCAAAAATTTAGTGGGTGGCTTTTTCATTATCAATATTGAATGAGAAAATCTTGCCAAATCTAACGATCGGCGCACGCGGGGTAGGGAATTACCTTCGGCCCCTGGTAATTGGCCCAGGATGGGGGGGGGGGGGGTTACTTCCAGAAAAGTTGAGTAGGGGTGTGCGGCCCCCTTCTCAAAACCCTTACCCTCTTTATGGCCAAAATCTGCGTTTTTTGCTACCCTATATATGACCTGACTTAAGATTCGATAGCCTATTTATGACCGTTACGGCTGACATAGTTGCCATAAACATACGTTATGAAGGCCTTTGTTGAAGGTCCTATTGATAATGATAAAAAAGTAGCTTCTGCTAAGAAATATACCCAATTCAAGACTAGAGTGCTAAGACCATACCCAATTTATAACCAAAATGGCCAAAATCGATACCCTATTTATGACCCAAACGGCTGAAAAACCCTACTCTTTGGGGCCTCACATACAGATACCTATATAGCCCATATAAGAGAGTATCCCCCGTGATCCGATCCGTGATCCGATCCGTGATCCGATCCGTGATCCGATCCGTGATCCGATCCGTGATCCGATCCGTGATCCGATCCGTGATCCGGTCCGTGATCCGATCCGTGATCCGATCCGTGATCCGATCCGTGATCCGATCCGTGATCCGGTCCGTGATCCGATCCGTGATCCGGTCCGGTCCGATCCAGGTTTTGTCGACGCCGCATATAGCCCTCAAGCTCCCAGTAGTCTTGGCAGTAGTACAGGATTCAGTTGCCATTAGACGGTAAATGAAAACTTACGATTTTCTTCTTCTCCTAGTGCTACCTCTGCTGCAGAATTTATTGAAGGGTCAGGACGACGGCTACGGTTAATTTCTGCAGACCGGCGCCATTATTTACTTTTGGAGTCTCGCAAGTCTTGAGAATTGATCAACTTTAACGCAACCTTCACCTCAAAACTGGATCTAGAGTGTACACAAGTATTAAAGGAAGCTTTTTGCCACTACTCAGAAGGTCAACAAACGAACCTGAACGGAAGAAGATGTATTTTCACCGGGTGCTAAGGTTATACAAATGAGCTTTTATACGAGCGATGGCTGTGTAAACACACTGACTGTGGCAGATTTTAATCTGTTCTCGCGTGCAATCCAAGGAGATACCCACCGGTTTGAACTTATAGAACGGCTTATTAAGGTATGAAATTTACTGTGATGTGCTTTGTAGGCTTCATTTAGACCCAACTTTTGAGATTTTCCCCGTCAAATTTGGCTAAATTTTAGTAGGTGATCAAAGGCCTTGAAGTAGGGTATCTTCCAGCCTCGCTGGTAAGCTTAGAATTTTTCGAAAAGTTTCCATATTTCGTCAGTCAAAGTAATGAATGTACCTTAAAATTCGTATGAAAACGAAATTCCGTGAGCTGCATTTTTGGCGACGTAGCACGCTTCACAAAATCGGTGAATTTTACCTTTCTGATCACGGTCGGCAACCTCAGTTCGGCCAAAATTCAATTTTGGCTCGGAGCAAAGGAAAAATAAGGAATTGGAAAATAATAAATTGCCTTTTTTCTATATGTGTCAAACCCTTTTCATTGACAAAAAATGAAGGAAAATTATTTTTGGACCCGAAGTCGAGTGGACCGCTTTTAGCGGGACTGCTACTTAATATTAAAGACAGACGGGCTGTCTCCGGAAAGAGCGATGTTTGCTTCAGAATTTTTGTATGCTAGCAATTAAATCATTTTGCCCTCGCAGCTGCAGACATATGCGCCATCTTGAACTCGGACACAACATTCAAACATTTTGATGGTACGAATTAAATTTTAGTATCTGCCTCAAGGAATGATTTATAATTTTGTAAAACTTACGTTTCGGTGTCGATAATTCATCCTATAAATTCCTAATTTGTTCTATAACCTATATATCCTTAGTTTATTATTTGTGAATGTACGTTGAATTATGAAACTAAAGCTGAAGACGAATCATGGAAAAACTCTCGTAGGGCTGAACTCGAGGCAGTGACTGCAAAAAATCAAGACCTCAATTATTTTGTTTCTTCGCAACCGACAATACGCCGCAATCGTTTTTCCCGACTTAGTTCGATAGGAAAGTATTCATTTTCGTCTCAGAATCAGTACACAGCCACCTTAAAAGAGCTCCAGGCTTTATAACTGTGTTATGAGCAAAAAGAAACATCAAAACCTGCTAGCGCTAACTACATTTTTATCTTAATTAATCAAAGTGTGCTTAACTAGGTCATGCAGTTAACAAGTGGAAGAATTTTATCTTTTGTTTTTATTCTCTTTATTTACAAAGGTAAAAGTACAAGTCGTCATTTGGAACAAAACTTTAATTTACAAAAATGAAATTCTCTTTTGGATATCTTAATGCTTTAGAAATACATACCTGGTATTAATAACAACCTCCGGAAAAAGTTCTAAGTTCTTGGACTATTTTGTCGTTTCACCGTTTTGGTCTATAGTCGGAAAGCAATAGCAAAGCACTTGCCTGATTGTGTCCTTCACTGCTTGTCTAACTTCTTCTAGCTTCCAACAGTAAAGAATCGGGTTTAATGACGAGTTTAAGAAAACTAAAGTGGTTGTATAGCTCCAAGCGCATAAAAAAGGAGTTGAAGATAATCCACCATTTCTCACCAAAGCCGCTACTACACAATAGGGTAGATAACAAGCCACCAGCGTCAGTTGCAGCCATAATGCAGTGGACACTGCCTTTTTGTATCGCGCTATGTTCAGTTGATTTGCTTGGTTCGGTTGTTGAACCTGATCTTGTACTTGATGTTGATGATGGCAGAGAGTAAAGAAAATCTTTGTGTAAGAGAAGACCGAGGTTACTAGACACAGTGATGTAAGTATAATACCATACCATATGGTTATCAGGCGATTCCTAAGTTGCGCTGCTAAAAAGACAGCGGACACAACCCATAAGGTAACAACGATCACGTAAGTTCGTTTTAAAGTTACAGCTTGTCTGTATCTCAGTCCCAACAACAGGGCGAGAAGTCTGTCCACGCTTATTGCAGTCATTATCATCAGAGACATTCCACTCAAAACATTCCCTACCAACAAGCCTACGGTTAATATGTAGTGACAAATATTCCAATCCTCATTTTCTGTAGACATCGATATCCAGTAGATAACAGCGATTGGTTCTGAAAGCAGGCCGACGCAGAGATCAGTTGTTGCAAGGCTACGAAGCAAGAGTTTGGACGGCGGATGGAGGGAAGACTCCTTGTGAAGAGCAATTAGGATCAGAGCATTCCCAAGAAATGCAGTAACGGAAAGGAACGAGTTTAAAACTGAAAGAAATGTCAGGTGGCCGTTTAGTCCAGCAGATAAACCTAAAGAACAATCTAGTTGTTCAACTGTTTTCTGCTGTCCATCTCGAATAAAGTTTGCTGCTGCCATATTGATCTGCAACGTAGCTATTTGTAGCTAAACTGTGAGCTAGAATCTGTTAACGTGCGCTGTTGAAACTTCTCAGTGTGGTTTCTTACTACAAGAACTGATATGTGGATGAAAAACTGACTGTAAGCGCTTTTTATAGCGCTTGTCAGTAATTCCCCAAACGTGTCAATACATGACATTGACAGTTTGAAAAGACAATTTAAATAGCCATGCAGCTGGTTTATTGCCAAAGATTCTAAACACTGACTATTTTTATTTTTGCGTTGCAAAAACGCTAGGAGGTAGAAGCATGGCATTCTCTTTCAGTTGATAGTAAACATGGAAATAATTAATGAGAACGGTAATAATTTATTGTCCTGCCATTGGTTTTGAGGTGTATGTTTTGACCTCAGGAAATATTTCACAAATCCTTAAATCTACCAGTCAGATCCAAAATTAATTTCTTTCTTGATCACCAATCAAACTAATAATTTGTCAGTTTTTAATATTGGTGATATTAAACAAGAAGATTTTGAAGGTGAAAATAATCTGTAGTTCTTTTCTCAGGATCTATCGGGATGGAAATGTATCAAGAATGATTTATCTTAATTTTCTTATTCTTTGCTTTTTTCCTTGAGATTTTTGACTTTTTGAGTCCTGGATTAGGACTTATTTTGTTTGTTTGTTATAGGGGGTTGTATGCGCGAATTGCGTCTCTTTTCAAGCTTTTCAAGAATGGGCCATAAATATCTGTGGACGTGTAAACTCGCAATTATAAATGCAGTGACCTTCCGTACATTGCTCGACATTTTAAAATAATATCAAATGAGAGAAACGTCATGTGTAAGTTGCACATTCTGGCGAAATTGAAATCGCAATTGTCTTGTGTTTTCTGATTTTCAATTTCAGGGAAGTGGTTTGTCGTGGGTTCATCACAATACGGAGATCTGCAGTATAGCTACATGACCTATCACTCTGACTGACAAACATATCTCCTTTATTTATTTTGCAAATGAATATAACCCAATGATGCAAAGAAAACACATAAGGGAATATCTGTCTTACTTTAGTTTTACTGACGGGTCAATGAAATTCTAAAGAAACTTGTTTCCTGTGAGCTAGGAACTTTAATATACTTTGTCTTATCCTTAATTAACTGTATGGATGCCTGTTACAATGCCATGACAAATCTTGCTTTGTAAATGTGCCAATATCTTATCGCCTCAATTAAAACTTGGAAAATCCAAGCAAAAACTGAAATTAACTGTTTTCCCAGGAAAAGCCAAGCAGCAGTGTTTTGAAAGATAATTTTTAATGTGTCAGTTCATAAATGCGGACGCAGAAACATGTGCATAAAATTACCTTGTCCTATAACCGTACATACAAACGTCTAAAACTAGTAAGGAAACAAGCGAGATGAAGTAGACAACCAAAATATCTACGCTTATAAACGTTTACTTCTCTAAAACTGGTTAAGAAGCTCACGAGCCATGCAACTCAGAAATTGTAACGCGCGAAAAACAAAAAAAGGAGCTGACTGAATGTTCAATATATAGAACTCGTTCCATATATACGAGGCGAGGAAGAACAGCACCATACCCAAATATTAATTGACCTTTTTTATCCCGCAGCCCTCATAAACAAAGAACGCTTGCATAACCTATTTTGAATTCATGAGTCAATATCCTCTTTGAAACACTGTGCCTTTGATTTTCGAACATCAAATGGCTCCATTCTACTCAGCCGAAGGTGGCTCATCTCGATCTTTCGATCGCCCACCATCGCTCTGAATTAAACAGTTGATGATTCGCGGCATTTTCTGTTTATACCAATGACACGGATGGAAGTGGATTCTTTGACTAGCGAAACATAGCCGTGTCTCTCGAAAAAATGTTTGGGAAAAATATAGGACTTTTTATTTATCACTCGTACATGTTTAAACCTAATAACTTCAGTTTTCTCTTTGAAAATGACTTATTAAAATATTTTCTGTTTTCCATTCCAACAATTAACTTTATCGCCATTTTTCTGCAACGCATTTATCTTCTTTTTGGCCTAATACACCACAGGCATATGGTAAGTCCATATTTAGCTAACAGTCGAGCTTCGTTCAATCAACAAACGCTTCAATTTATATTAAAGACAGACGAGCTGTCTCGAAAGAAAGATATTTTACATGAGAAACCATTGTTTAAAATAGCACGGTTTGAGAAGTGTAACAAGAATGCCCGTCACGCTTACCTCAAATCGATTCCCGAATTTTCAACTGGCATAATTTCAGTCACTCACTAGAGCGAAGCTTCGAAATTTTATGTTCATTATAAAATACTGCTTCACATAAAGCACATCCCAGCTGTCCATTTTAATTTCATTTTGCCCTCACAGCTGCAGAAACATACGCCATCTAAACAACAAAATTGCAAAAATTTTCATGTTCCAAATTAAAAATAACTCAGCTCAAACCTCAAAAAAGAGTTGAGTCATAATTTTCGAATAATTTTCGCCTGAGTGATAACTACGTATTCCACTGTACCCATGTTTTTTTCTATAAATGTTTCTGCAACCATTTTGTGAATATTCGTCGAGTTTTGGAACTAAAGACGAATCATAGAAACACAGACTAGAATATTGCTGAAGTCGAGACGGTTTGTTACATGATTGTCAAAATTAAATGCATAGTTTCTGTTTTACTTCGTAAACGACGTTCGTGTCAGAATAACGCACTCATCTCAATTTGTATGTTTTAGACATATAAAATTCAGCTAAAACCTCAATGAAGACTGAGCCATAATTTTCAAGGAAATACCGCCAGATCGAGTGTTAACTACGTGTCGCACTGCACCTTTGTTTTATTCTATAACTGAATGTATAATAAGTTATTTTGAGAATATTTGTTGGCTTTTGGAACTTAAGATGAATCCTTCAAACACCAGAGTATTCTATACAGGATGTAGTCCACACGAAGAAAAATGGAAATTTATTGTTTTCGATATCTATTTACAGCTGTAAAATGATAAGTCGTCATTTGAAACATCTTTTTTTAAATTTACAACAATGATGAAAACTTTCCCACGGCTGTCTTCTTGCAAAAGAAACATTTCATACTGATATATTAAAATGAGTAAGCACCATTTTTAAATTAAGGCAATGCTCACAAGAGCTTTTAAAATCTTAGTCTTGAACATCATTCTTCGTTACAAGTCAGAGCTAATTCAAATAAAATGGCAAGACAGTTGTCTGATTGTGTTCTTAACTGCTTGTCTAACTTCTTCTATCTTCCAACAGTAAAGAATCGGGTTTAACGAAGAGTTTAAGAAAACTGAAGTGACTGTATAATACCAAGCGGTATAAACAGATAAAGATCATCCACCACTAGTTGCTAAAGCCGACGTTACAACACAGGGTAGATAACAAGCGACCAGCGTCAGTTGCAGCAATATTGCAGTAGACACTGCCTTTTTATATCGCACTATGTTCAGTTGATTTGTTTGGTTCGGTTGTTGAACATTTTGTTGAACTTGATTTTGAAGATTACGGAGGGTCACGAAAATCTTTGTGTAAGAGAAGATCGAGATAATAAGAACCAGTGGTATACCTACGGTGCCATACAAAAAGGTTATAAGGGGATTCCAAAAGCACATTGCTGAAAAAACAGTGGACACAAACCAGAAGGTACCACATAGACTCGGTTTAATGTTACAACTTGTCTGTATCTGAGTCCCAACAACAGGGCGAGAAGTCTATCCACACTTATTGCAGTCATTGTCCCCAAAGACACCCCACACAAAATATTGCTTGTTACAAGACCTGCCACTGATATGTAGCGGCACATATTCCAATGTTCAGTCACCACAGACATCCAACAGCCAACACAAAGAGGCTCTGCAAATAGACCAACACAAAGATCAGTTGTTGCAAGGCATCGAAGCAAGAGTTTGGACGGCGGATGAAGCGAAGACTCCTTGTGAAGAGCAATCAGGATCAAAGCATTTCCAACAAATGCAGAAACGGACAGAAAAGAATTTAAAACTAAAATAAATGTCAACTGGCCGCTTAGTTTATCAGTTAGTCCTTCCAAACATAATAGTTGTTCAAATGTTTTCTGCTGTCCATTTCCAGCGAAGTTTGCTGTTGCCATATTGATCTGAAATGCTTACTAGAAACTGTCTAAACTTCTCAGAGTCGTAAAGTTACAAAGCGGTTCCTTAACATCTGACGAACTACCAAGACGCTTTTTATAACGCCAAATTTCAAGATTGCTTAAATATGTCAGTACATGTATGATTGACAGTTTCTGGAAAGACAAATTAACTAGCTATAGCTCAGCAGCTGGGTTAAGCCCAAAGAGTCACTGGTTGTTGTTTCCGATTAAAAAAAAGAACTACGGGTTTAAAACTATCCGCATTTTATTTCATGTGATAATAAAAAAAATGTCTAGTTTAACTATTAGTTTTGAAGGTTATATTTTAGCTGCAAGAAATATTCGCAAATTATGCAAACTTTACGGGTTAAATTAATTTTTTCCTCAATCAGGAATCAACTAGTTACCTTGTGCTTCTGTTTCAAAACGAGTCCCCATGCAAAACTTTTCATTTGAAAATGAGTTTGATTTGCATGAAAATGAACCTGAAGGGGAAACACATTCGTATATCAATGATTTCGGACGAAGACTCGTTTTGACACTGAGGCAAAAGGCAACTCAGAAATGGCCTCAGAAATGTTAGCCATTGTTACAAAGATGGAGGTTTTCGTTAATTGTCGAGCGTTAATTGGTTTTTCGCTGGTTTTTCGCAGTCTCTGTAGTTTAGCTACAGGGTCTTATCAGCCCCATTTAGTTTTACTCAAGGTTTATCAAATTAATCACGTTTTCTGATGAAGAAAATGAAAACTTTACACAAGTTTGTTTGATTCCTCCAACACTTCAAAGCACTGCTGGTCAAGTTATCCAAGACAAAGTGTTTCCAGCCTTGACAGCTTTACTGTTTCTTTGTTATTTTAAATGAAATGACTTTCTTCCTTCTTTGTCATTCTGGCTGACAAACAAGTCTCCTTCAAAAACTTTCCACGTAAATGATTGATGCAGAGATAACATAGAATTAAATATTTGTTTTGATCTCGATTTACATTCACTGACAATCCAAATGTATTTGTATTTTCTTCGGTGACTCCAAACTCGGGGTTCTTTTTGCATTGCAAATTATAGCTTCCCTCTCCTAAGATGGATAGTTTTGGTTTTATTTTTTTCACAATGCTATGCAAAGGTGCTGTACTAGGAATAACAAACGATGCGTCACTACTTTGTCTCCAAAAAGCAACCTTCGATGTATCAATATTCTGACATGGCTCCGACGCTATCAGGACAAAATTACAAGTTTCTTTTCGTCTTGGATACAACGAAAACACCACCAAATACAGATGTTTTTCCTGAAAACCGCAAAGCCGTGTTAAAAAAATTGATATATCGAACGTAGCTTACTTACAACGTTCATATTAGGTACACAGAAATATATTAAAGTTGCTTGAAGTTTCTTACCGATTTGCCTGTTTTCACCTGTGCTGAACAGATTTGTTTATTTAAATGTAGTCACTGGACCATGGAAAACCCAATAGAACTGAGCTACTATTGTGATTACCCACGACCTGCCCCCTTCTATCTCGTAGCTTAGTCGGCGGAGCAACGGGTCTCTAATCTGGAGGTCTTGAGTTTGAAACCTCCAAAGTGCTGCGAGGTACAACTTTGTATTAGCAAATGCACCGTTAACTCCAGTCCACTCATTCACGATGCACTCTCTTTTAGAACACTGATTGTATACTGACACTGCAGGGAACTTCGTCTCACATGCTTAGGATACTAATCCCGCTTTCTTAAACTAAAACCTACAATATGTTCATTCCATTTCCCCGCATTAAACTTACCCTCGTCTGTGTGCTGATGTTAAAGAAGCTACGTCACGGCTTGCGCATCTTGTAAAGTTTAGACTAAAATTTCCAAGTTCCGGCGTTGTTTTTAATCTGTGTTAATCTTCTCCATCCTTAACCATCCTTGCTCCTTTATGGGTTATTACTATCTTTTGGTGTTTTTCTTTCTTAGTACACTATTATTTTCAAATTTCCTTTGACTTAAAGGTAATTTTGTACCTGAACAAAAATAACTCAGTATACTGTGGCTGGGCTCCTTTAAAGAAAAGCAGTTATTTTCGCTGATAAGTTCGCTCATTGTTAGTCGATAAGGTTGGTTCTAACTCCCGGTTGTCAGTTAATTATGCTCCCCGAGGAATGTTAGGTCGGGCGTTAGCCGTTTATTTACATTTTATTTCGAATTTGATTTATATTTCCAAATATTCTCGGTCATTTTTTTCACCGCTGGTTCAAAGAGCACACATTTTGCAGATTACCTGTAGTAAGGAGACTTTCTACGGCGCCATAACGTTAGCGCGAGTCCTGGTTTTTTTGCTAGATTATCCGTTTTATTTTCGTCGCTTTTCATGCAGTTTGTACATCTTTGTTTATCTGTTTGTAATTTCAGTTTACTAAACGTCGTCTATCCACAAGTCATCTTGAACTTCACCATGTATCTTCAAAGACTGACTGACGTTCAAGCTTTTAGCGTTTGTTCTCTCCCAGGAGAGAAGTCACCTACGGCAGTTACAGATAAAGACAGAAACCGTGAAGACTGAGGCGACTTTCTCTGCTTGATGGGCACTATTTTCAGTGGGGGTATGTCGAGTTTGTTTTCCATTTCGTAGTTTCTTTTCGATCAATATTTCATCATTGAGATTACCAAGCACTTCCAAGTTGATGTCATGTATAAGGCGAGTAATTTCCTCGCTAAATAAGCTTAAGATACCAGATATTAACTAAGCTTCCCCGCTGAGAAGGATTTGTCAGGTATCCCATAATGCGAGTGCATGCCTCGATCTATTTTAGACTGTTATTGTTCACGTGACCAAATCAGTCAACATGTACGCGATCCAGGAGAGCGCGCAGAAAAGTGTTTTATTTCGTCGTCTTTTAAAACGAATGATTGGATTGAATCTGGCCATGTTTTCAGAATACACTTCTTTGCTTACCATTTATTTATGGCGCTTCTTTTGTTCAAGCGAAATTATTTACCGAACACAATCGAACGCAGTCCATTGAATTATGTTCGATTGAGATCGGTTGCCGTACTTAATTGAACTCAGTCTAATGGGTTGGGTTCGATTAAGTTCAATTGTTTCGGAAAACGAACTCACACAAAGTTCGGTGTTCGATTTCGTTCGATTGCCGAACTCAATCGAATTCAATCACCGAATTGAATTCGATTGAGTTCGATTTCCGAAGGTTCGATCGACTATGCCGGGTAAACGTGAGCGGTGGATCGAAATAACAAGCTTGGGCTGATACCAAATAATACAGACCCCTCAAACTGGCAAGAAAACAACCGAGACGAGGTAGACAACGAAATATCTAGACGGTGAAAACTAAAACACCACATATACACCAGATACAACTTTACTTCTTTAGCGTTAAGACTCGCCCGAGCTAAAGCATGCAAACCAGAAAAATTAACACGGGAGAAGAAACAAGGAGTTGATACACAACATATATACCTCGTTCACCGCGAACACGAGGCGAGAGAGAAAAAAAAACAATAAACCAATTATTGTTTGACCTCTCTTATCCCGCAAATTTATCCGCCAGGCCTGCCAGACAGCCCATGCATGCCCTGTTAATGCATACCTTTTTTAGAACAACAAGCGCGTCGGCTGAATCCGGCTATTGTGTTCGAATTCAAGAGGATATTTTTGTCTTTGAAAGTTCATAAATCTCGAACGTCGAATAGGTTGATTTTACTCATTAAAAGGTGGCTCACCTCGATCTTTCGATCGCCCACCATCGCTAATTTAAACAGCTAATGATTCACAGCATCCACCGTTTATACCAATGACATGGATGAAAGTGGCTACTTTGTCCGGGGGAAACTTAGCCGGGTTGGACAAATCTTCAAAAAACGTTTATTTTTGAAAAATGTAGGACTTTTTTATTCATCACTCGCACATCTTTAAACCTACCAGCTTCAGTTTTAGTTAGTTTTCTCCATAATGTGACTAAAATTCAAAGTTGTTTTTTCCTCACGCTATATTTAGAATTGACTTCCTTTGCCAAATACACATTTATGCCAAGAATACGAACCTTGCTAGCAAGGAAGTCCTAAACTTCTTCCGTTTTACCTGAAACTAATTAAATCAATTCTTTTGTCGCTAAGTATTTTCCGTTTTCCATTCCAACAACTTTATCGCCATTTTCTACAACGCATTAATCTCATCTTTGGTCTAATATGCCGCAGACGAATGTCTAACAGCCGAACTTCCTATTTATGTTAAAGACGGAAGAGCTTTTTTTGAAGGAAAAATGTTTGCCTCAAAAAGCCCTGTGTTAATTGCACGATTCGAAAAGTTTAACACTGTTCCCCACGCAAGTATCAACAACGATTTAGCAATTGCTATCCAATATCCAATATTCCAATTCCAAAGAGACATGAGTTCAAACACTCAATAGAGCGAAGCTTCACAGTTTTAGATTTAGTATTTAAATATAACTGCTTCTCATAAAGGCACACTTCACCTATCACTTCTAATTGAACTCATTTAATCTCAGATATGCTGCATCTTAAAGAAAGTTTCAAACATTTTCATATTCTAAAAAAACTACGCATGTGCTTCAATGAAGACTTGAGTCATAATTTTGTAATGTATTCCACGCGGAGAAAAATTGCAATTCATTCTTTTCCATCTCTTTATTATTTACGGCTGTAAAAGGATAAGTCATTTGAAACAATGTTCTTTTTAATTAAGACGATGATGAAGTTTTCTCTTAGGACTATCTTACTGATCCAGAAACATGCAATACCGAGATGTTTTAGAAAAGGTTTAAGCACCACTTCTAATTTAAGACTACTTTTTGGAAAAGGTCTAAAATCTAAAACGCATCAGGGATGCTTTTCATCTTATAGGTCTACAGGATCTTGGTCGGAAAACAATAGCAAAGCACTTGTCTGATTGTGCTCTTCACTGCTCGTCTGACTTCTTCCATCTTCCAGCAGTAAAGTATCGGGTTTAATGACGAGTTTAAGTAAACTAAACTGGCTGTATAAATCCAAGAGTGATAAACAGTTGAAGACGGTACGTTAGTCCACAAAGTCACAATTACACCATAGGGTAGATAACAAGCGACCAGTGTCAGTTGCAGCCATATTGCACTGGACACAGCCTTTTTGTATCGTGCTATGTTCAGTTGATTTGTTTGGTTCGGTTGTTGAACATGGCCTTGTACTTGATTTTGATGATGACGGAGGGTGAGGAAAATCTTTGTGTAAGAGAAAACCGAGATTACTAGACAGAGTGGTATAACTATAATCCAGTACCATAAGGTGATAACGGGATTCCAAAATTGCATTGCTGAAATGACAGTGGACACAATCCAAATGGTAACAATGATCACGTAGGTTCGATTTAAAGTTACAACTTGCTTATATCTCAGTCCCAACAACAGGGCGAGAAGTCTGTTCACGCTTATTGCAGTCATTGTCCACAGAGACACCCCACACAAAATAGAGCCTATAAACAAATCTGCGGGTAATACTAAGCGACAAATATTCCAATGTTCATTCACTTCAGACATCCAATAGGTTACAGCGAGAGGCTCTGAAATAAGGCCAACGAAGAGATCAGTTGTTGCAAGGCTACGAAGCAAGAGCTTGGATGGCGGATGAAGTGAAGACTCCCTGCGAAGAGCAACTAGGATCAGAGCATTCCCAAGAAATGCAGTTACGGACAGAAAAGAGTTTAAAACTGAGACAAATGTCAAGTGGCCGTGTAGTCCAGCAGTGAAACCCGTGGAACATAAAAGTTGTTCATCTTTTGTCGGCTGTCCATCTCCGGTGAAGTTTGCTATTGCCATATTGATTTGTATTTATAGTTAAACTGTAAGCTAGAATCTGTTAACTGGCACTGCCGAAACTCCTCAGTGTGACTTCTTACCACAAGAGAGGATATGACGATGAAAACCTGAATATAAGCGCCTTTTATAGCGCTTGTTAGTTATTCCTCATACGTGTCAATACATATCATTGACAGCTTGGAAATACAACTTAAATAGCCAAGGAGCGGGTTTACTGCCAAAGATTCTGAGGACTGACTGGTTTTATTCCGTCGTTACCAAAAAGCTATGACTTAGATGGTCTACGTTCTCTTTCATTTGATAGTAACGTGGAAATAAGGAGCAAGGTAACAATTTATTGTCCTGCCGTTGGTTTTGAATTGTATATTTTTAACTTCGGAAACTTGTCACAATGTACTGAAATCTACCAGTTAGATCTTAAATTAATTTTTCATCGATCACGCATCAAACTAATTACAGATTTGTCAGTTTTCGAGAAAGATGACATCTAAATAAATAGTAGTGGCGATATTAAACGAGAAGATTTTGAGGGTAAAAGGAATCTGTAGTTCTTTCACAGGATCTACCGGGATGGAAATGTATAACGAATGATTGATTATCGCAGTTATCCTGTTCTTAGCCTCTTTTCCTTGAAATTTGCGACCTATTTACGTCGCGGATGAATTGCTTCGAAAAAACGGAGATGTGTTTTAGCCAGAGGGTCCTATCACTCGGACTGACAAACAAGTCTTCCTTTTACTTTGCTTTACTCTTCCTGACAAACAAGTCTTCATTTACTTAACAAAAGAATATAAGCAGAAGATGCAAAGAAAACACATAAGGGAACATATGTCTTACTTTACATTCACTAACGGTTCCATTTAAATTCTAAAGAAACTTGCTTCCTGTGAGCCAGGAACTTATACTGGCTCTTATTCTTAATGGCCTTCAAGGATGTAGGTTACCATCCAGTGGCAAATCTTGTTTTGTAAATTTGTTAATTATACTTTACTGTTGGGAATCACTCAATTTGCTTGGCAAATGACTTGTTTTACTGGCCATGTCAACTATTCTCGGATATTACGAGTAGGTTAAAAAGCCTTTTTGATCTTGACATTACAAGTTGCCATAATTCAAAATTTTGTTCGGTAACCAATTGAATCTTAATCAGCAAGTCAAAATTCAGGAAACCGTTGTGACCTACCTTCATTTTATTCGGTCAATTTTAATTAAAGATAGCTTCAAGCTATCTCCTTGTTTTGTTCAAAGATGTGGACCGTCTCAATTTCAAGCAAATTGGCAACATATGATGATGTTTATGAAGTCTATAAAAAATTAACCTGAATAGGCATGCGCCATGTTAAACTGGCCTGGTCTGCTCCTCTATTTTCCTCGAGGTAAAAGGCCTGGCCTCAAATTCATCATATTATTGATTTCTGTAGAGAGTCAGCACTGGAGGGAAACTCGGTGTGTTTCACGTGCAGAAAGTTGAAATTCTTCAGCTTTTACAAGCTCTTGTTTCATATTTTTGTAGGAGTGAATAGTTAAACGAATAGATTTCTTAGAAATAATTTCGGACGATTTATTTCGTACGAAACAATTGTCCGAAAATTAGATCGTCCGAAATTCAGTTTTAAGGGCCTGGAATATTAACAGTACAGTATAAAACGCTTTACATACGTACTTTCATAGGCGACGCCATCAAAAGTAATATAGATTTAGCCAAGCTTAAAGCGTTAAAATCAAGTGCACACTATTAATCTATTTTTCCTGACTGGGTGCTCAAGGAAAATATTCATTATTGTATCAGAGTTGCTCACCCATCTCATAAGATATCCCGGCTTTCTGCCTGATACAGAATCGCTTCTCTTCATTTAACCATGTTTGAATGCTATGTAATGTAGTCTACGGGAAAAAGAATTGCAATCTATCATTTATCATCTCTTTATTATCTACGGCTATAAAATGATAAGTATCCATTTGAAACGTTTCCTTTATTTACAACAATGATGAAATTCTCTCTTACGACTATCTTACTGCTTAGACAAAGTCAACATATAAAACCGAGAAATTAAAAGTTTTAAGCAGCACCTTTTCATTCAAGACAACCCTTTAGAGAAGTTCTAATATCTTAATCTTTAGACATCATGAACTGTTAATCTTTTTATCGTTTAGGTTTTACAGGATCTAAGTCAAAAAAACAATAGCAACGAACTTGTCTGACAGTAAAGAATCGGATTCAATGAAGAGTTTAAGTAAACTAAGGTGTGTGTATAAATCCAAGTGTGATGAGCAGATAAAGGTAGTTCACTGATAGCCAACAAAGCCACAATTACACCACAGGGTAGATAACAAGCGACTAGCGTCAGTTGCAGTCATATTGAACTGGTTACTGCCTTTTTGTATCGCGCTATGTTTGTTTGGTTTGGTTGTTGAACATGGTCTTGTACTTGAATTTGATGATGACGGAGGGTGAAGAAAATCTTTGTGTAAGAGAAGATCGCGATTAATAGACACAGTGTTATAAGTATAAAACAGTGAAAACAGTAGGTTAGTGGGGCAGTGTTCAATTGTGACCTTTCCTGTGTCTTCTACGCTAAGAAGGAGCCCAAAAAAGCCCGAACTAACATTATTCAACAAGTTATGATCATTTTTAGCTCGTGAATGCGATAGCAAGCTATGAGTTGCAGTGGGTAATCAGATTGTACAAATGATAGGCAAATGAGCGTTCGGTCGCTCAATTTTAAACTTCCGGTGTTGATCTATCCTTTCAGCGGGTAATTAACGAGTGATATCGCAGCTAGAAGTGATACGATTATGAAAATGAATGCAGACTGAGTCTCCATCAGAATTCATGCACGGGTGAAACCGAATTTGCTAGCCGGTCTGACTCCCTGACTCCCCGTGACACCGAGGACTCACAATTTGAGTAAAACAAAATAACTACGTTTATTTATTCCCAAATTCGCTCAATTATCACGACAAGAGAACGATTCACCCTACACGCACGAGTCCCGGAAACGATTTAATCAGGTAATTCGAAGAAATCTCATTCGCTTAGCGACAAAACAAAGCAAAAGTCACAAATTGAGGTCATTGGTGCCCTAACTTCCTGTGAAAAAACTTGCAATTTGAACAACATAAAATAACCACGCTTATGCTTCCCAAATTCGCTGAAAAATTACAACAATAGATCGATTCACCCACGCGGTCCGTGTACCGGAAACGATCCCACGATTGAAAATTGAACAGGTCAAGATAATTCGATCACTTACCTTCTCAAACTCATTAATAATTCGTCAAGTTAAAACAAAGAAAATCACAGCCGTAAAGGAGGTTTGGATACCCGGTCATAATTAGCATAGATTTTGACGATTTTACTTCTCCGTTTCCTCCTTAGGTTTTGTTTCGATCGAGAAGATATATCAAACACTCGAGACAATGTTTCATCGGGTATCCAAACACCTCTAAGTTCGTCAAAAATACTCCGCTGCGCGTGGTATTTTCAACTCTCTTCTTGGTGTTTAGATGTCTCGATGAAACACTGTCTCTCGTGTTTGATACATTGCAACAAAACAAAACAAAACTACAGGCACAAGGTCAGTTCATTGGCGTGACGTTGTCATTAGAACTGAAATGAAATTAGGGCATTTGCTACTTGGACTCGGCGTCAAATTTTTGGTCGCTCGAACACTCTTTCGCTTCTCATATCGGGCGTTTCGAATTAGCCTGTGCAGCCTTTTCTTTCTCTTAGTTAAGGAGTAGAAAGCCTAGGAGTGGTAGCTCGCTTAAATCGTTTCAAGTTAGCAGAAACAGTGAACAAACAAAAGCAAAACAAAGTGGAAATAAGATGAGGCATTTTCAGTCGAATTTGAATTTACACCCCTAAAAGAGACCAATCTGGCGTGGCTCGAGCTTTATTTGACCCATAAAGATACAATTTAAAACGCAATAGGGCCACGCTCGATTACCAGCCGCCGTTCAGCAAAGTTCAGAGAAGGAGCTCGCTCTAGTAGACCGGACTCGAGAGATCGGTGTAAATCGAGCCGTAAAAACGGAAATGAGGGCGTTTTCTATGTTCTAATTTCTTCTAGTACACCCTAAAAGATACCTTGACAGCTAGAAATAATGTCGTTTCGTAATGAACTCTCTATGTGCGAACAGAATTCTTGATTTATACTCCTAAGCGAGGTAAGGAGCATCCCTGACCTTTTCGTATGGGAGTCACCCCCCGATCGACTACAGGAAAATAGCCGTAAATAGGCTCCAATAGCTAATGATGGACTCGGCTACCCAGGTCAAGACTTCAGTTGTCGTTAAGGGCATTTAAAAAGGTCGGTGTTGAATACGTAGGTCCCTTTTTAAAGGAACAAGGCCGTGGTAAGACCAGAGGCAAACGTTGCCATTCGCACGAACCGTACGGATCGACAAGTCGTGTCACCCCCTCGACTCAGGCACCAAGTGATTTACATTCTATGTCCCTCTAATGAGATGCAATTTTCCGACCGTATACGGATGGAAAACGGCCCTTACCATCCGTACAAACCGTACGGATCGACAAGCCGTGTCACCCACTCTACCCTGGTAAGACGTGATTTATATTCTCCTTAAGTCTCCTTAATTTAAGTCTCCTTAATGAGATGCAGTTTCCCAAACCGTTCACGAATCGAACACAGTCTTTTACTGTCTTTCAAACCGCACAGATCGAAAATTTTTTTTTCGGACCGTATCAGATTGTGTGTATTGGACAACCCTGAACATAGAGATGGATGGTGACAGTTACCAGTATTTTCTTAGCACTTCAATTTTGACGAATCAATACTTAACAACTGTTGGACGAGGTGGAGCAAAATAATGTGATTTCTTAGTGTCGAACAGATCAATTATTTGCTGAAGCCGAAGCCTAGGGCAAATAATTGATTTGCAAGACACCGATAATCAGTTCAATAATTAAACGAACAATTATTTTTGTCAAAAGGTCTGAAAAATTTTGTAAACAAAGCTTTCGACTGTATCGCACAGTCTTCATCAGCGATCAAAGTGAGCTCACGTTGTCACGTGAATGCAAATTGTTTAATCACGTGACAACAGATGGTCAAAAATGGCGGGAAGATCATAGCCCCTGTCTCTATTCAGTGTTGGGCGTTGACGTCTGATATGGATGGCCTCCTTGATTTTCCTTTTGATATCTACCGACTCTTTATCAAGAATCTTGACTCCTTCCCAGTCGATCTCGTGGTTGGTCTGAGACTGGTGTTCCCGGATTGCAGATGTTGTTTGTTTCTGATGTTCACCCAGTCGCTTCTCCAGAGTTCTCTCTGTCTCGCCAATGTAATACTCTTCGCAATCGTTGCATGTGATGTCGTATACCACGCCCGTCTTCTTTTCAGTTGGTGTCCTGTCTTTTGGATGGACTAAGATGGACCTCAGCGTGTTGTAAGGCTTGTGGTATGTGCGGATGTCTTGTGCCTTACAACACGCTGAGGTCCATCTTCCATTTTTTCACACGAGAGCGTGGTTACAATTACACATGAGTAGAATAATATCTGTACTTATTTTAGACGGCATTACGCGTGAGTAGACCATTATTTGTCAGCAGTTGTTTGCAGGTCACGTGATGAGCTCTCGGTCAATAAAAAAAGACGCGAAAAATGCATCGAATGATAATTAACAGTAATTGGACGAGGTTGAGCAACATGTCGTGATTCGTCAATGGCCAGCAGATAAATTATTTGCTGAAGCCAAATAAAGTAATTTTTGGGAGTTGTCCAACGTGGCTAAATTTCGCCGGTCAAAGTCCTTGCTTTCATCCGTGTCATTGGTAGAGGAATACATGCCGTGAATCATCATCAGCTGTTTAAATTAGGGATATGAGGCGATCAAAAGATCGAGATGAGCCATCTTCGTCTGAGTAGGATCGATCCATTTGACGTTCGAAAATCAAATGTAAAATGTCCTAAGGTCTCGCAAATTAGAATACAATAACCCGTTTCAGCATAACGATGTGCCGGAGAAAATCTTTCCTTCATTGCATCTTTAATTTGAGTGCGTCGTACGAAGCTTGTACTGTGCTGGGAAGATTGTAATAAAACGTCTCAGCTGGGCCTGATCGTAATCGAAATCGTCGATGTAATCGAAAAGCTTTGTACTTGCTTATATATCATCCTTTACACATCAAGTGCAATATTTCGTTTAGGTTGTTCAAAATATAAAAAATGAATCTTATAACATACAATAGGAGCGGAAACGACTTCAATTAGATGGCGAATTCTCATCAACACCAAAAAGTTTCCAAACTTAAAGCAGAGAATTAAAATTAAAATTCACAGCTTGAAATTAAGATAGAGTAAACTTAGGAAATCAAAAGTGAGAAACTCAATTTAAATTTCTTTTTAGTAGTGGTAATGTTTGAGTGGTGCCAGTAAGGAAACACTAGTCTGAAATCGGCGTTAAGAGCGTAGTTCAGAGTGAAAACTCAAGGAAATTGAAGACCTTTGATTACTAACTGAAACTACGGTTATGATAAAGCACAAATGTACCGGTGTGCAAAGATATGGCGATGTTCAAAGTATCATTTTCCAACACAATAAAAGGAAATACCTACTTGTTAATTGGAAACCTACTGTTGGCTTTTCTAGAATTTCGATCAACAAAGAAATGGCAGACATTAATGCATGTTTGAGGAGGTAAATGTAGGAAACCGAAAGATTCCATAGTATTTCCTGAAGTTAAAAACATAAGCTTCAAAGCTAATAGTTAGACTACGGATTTGTATCCCTCTAAAATGAAAGAAAATGCAGATATTTCTTCCTCGTAGATTTTTTATACAACGGAAACAGAAACCAGTCAGTTTTTGATAGTAAACAAAGCTGCTTGTATAAACCTAGTTAGTTTGTCTCTCCATACAATTAATGAAAAATGTAATGTTCATGGGTTACTGAAAGCCGCTTTTCAACTTTATTGCACTGAGAAGTTTCGGCAGTAATAGCTACTGAATTTGGATGAAAACCGATTCTACCTTGTAGATAAACTACCAATAGCTATCTTTCGGATCATTATGGCAAAAGCAAGCTTTATTGGAGATGGACAGAAGAAAACACTCAAGCAGCTATTGTGTACCGTAAATTTAACTGTTGAACTACACAGCCAGTTGATATTTCTTTCAGTTTTAAACTCTTTTCTGTCCGTTTCTACATTTCTTGGAAATGCTCTGATCCTAATTGCTCTTCACAAGGAGTCTTCACTTCATCCGCCGCCCAAACTCTTGCTTCGTAGGCTTGCAGCAACTGATCTCTGTGTTGGCCTTATTTCAGAGCCTATCGCTGTTGCCTATTGGATGTCGGTGGTAAATGAATATTGGAATATTTGTTGCTAAACATTAGTAGCACATTTTATATTAGGCTATATTTTGTGTGGAGTGTCGGTCGCAACTCTGACATCAATAAGCGTGGACAGACTTCTCGCCCTGTTGTTGGGACTGAGATACAGACAAGTTATAACTTTAAAGAGAACCTACGTGGTCGTTATTACATTACGGGTTTTGTCCGTCATCTTTTCAGCAACGGTTTTGGAATCCCCTTATAACCTTATGGTATGGCATCATAAGTATAACACTGTGCCTAACAATCTCGATCTTCTCTTACACAAAGATTTTCCTCTCCCTCCGTCGTAATAACACTCAAATTCGCAGCCATGTTGAACAACTAAACTAATCAAGAGAGATCAAACAATATTTTCACGTTGTTTTCTTTCTCACCCCGTGCTCATGAAACGATATGTATATATTGTGTATCAGCTCCTTGTTTTCTCTCGCGAAAGAATTTATCTGGATTGCACATACTTTGGGTCGCGCGCTTCTCTACCAATGGACCATTTTACAGTTGTCTGTTCAGTGACCTGGCCTTTGAATGGCAGCGAGGCTGCAGGTGACCTTGTTTTGACAGAGACCTCACTGCTTTTGTTGTGTAGATCAAGTTGTTCTTATGCTAACTAGTTTGCATTTAAATGAGAAAAGCAGTGAGGTCTGTATCAAAGCAAGGTCACCTCCAGTCTCGCTTACATTCATAGGCCAGGTAACTAAGCAGACAACTGTAAAATGGCCTATTCTAGAGAGATATAGATTTATCTGGCGTGTATAATTATGGTGTTTTATTTTTCAAGCTGTAGATATTTTAGTTGTCTACTTGGTCCGTGTAGAAATATTGGTTGTATACATATATACCTCGTCTCGGTTGTTAATTTACCAGTTTTAGGGGTCTGTGTGATTTGTTTTCAGAACTGGCGTGTCATTTCAATCCTTGGCTCACGTTTACAAGGGACGCTATCCTATACAATGTAAGTCGTCGTTATCGGCTGCATTATAATCACATTCAGATAATGACGTAAAAGGAGGAAAAAGGTACGAAAAGCAGGGAGTCAAGCCCCAGGCCTCTCGTTGTAATATATAGCGCAGAAATTGGCGAACAAACATTGAACTACTTTCTAGCCAAAGAATTTGAAAACAAAAGTATGTTTAAAAGTTGAAAAATCTGAACCTTTTGTGAAACAAGCCGAGTTTCCCTCCAGTACTGACGATCCACAGAAATCTATGATGTGTTGAGACAACGAGACAGCCGGGCCAAACCAGTTTAACATAATGCATGCCTATATTAATTTTACGGAGACATCATTAACACGAGCATAACGCCAATTAGCTTGAAAACGATTTGAACTTCTCAGAGACATAATTATGGAAGCAGTCCACATCAATGGACAAAATAAGGGAAGGGACTTCAGCTATGTCTAATTAAAATTCACCAAAAAGACATTTTCTAAGAAAACAAAATTAAGTTGGTTATCTGTGAGCCAGCTGCCGTCATCACTATGTTGAGCTGACAAATTAAACATCATATTTCAAAAGACTGGGGCTGAACTTTTCCGGGGAAAACCGCTGTTACCATTTTTCTTTTATGTCCTGCTTTTCCACATTTGAGGCGTATAGTAAATTTAAGCTTACATCCATGAAGCTCAATAAAGATAACAACAGGGGTAAGCCCCTAGCAACGAGGAAGCAAGTTCCTTTTGGATCGTCAAAAGCTCAGTTCTGTGTTTTCTTTGCATCATCGTTTGGGTTTATATTCATTTGCAAAACAAAACAAGGAGGAATCTTTGTCAGCTGGAACGATAGGAAAGTTGTCAGCAGCATTTTTGATTTTAATTAACAAAGGAACAGTAAAATTGGAAAACATTTTGCCTTTGATAACATAGACACCGGTTTGTGCTATGTGAGCGTTGATGAGTTTTGCCGAGTTTTAATTTTCAGAGAAAACAAATAACAAACTGATCTTGAGAATATTCATACCCTACAGAGAACTGCTGGGAAGCGAATTTGCCGATCGTTTATACTTCCCTCGGAGAAGCTCGAGTTAATGGGGTGATCTGACATGCACTCTCGAGATCTCTGATTTCTCCCTAAGATCCAGCTCTTTGTGGAGTGGGACAGAGATATAGTACAGGAATTGTTTAAACCTTCAGCAATACTAATCGAGGTGAATTCTGCTTACACCCTGAAGAAAAAACTATCGACCTCCGTATCTGAAAAAAAAACCGTGCTAATGCATTTCACTGCGGTTGTGTAACTTACACCTGTCATTTCTCTTATTTGAAGCTTGAAGAGGTCGAAGACTGTTAAGTGGGATGGCCTTTTCTATTTTAATAGCTGTGGTACGCTTTGTTGATTTTTTTTGGCTGGAATTCGACGAACACATGACTGATGAATGGATAAATCTCGAAAAAAAGAGCAAACAACTGGAAAATAAAGATAAATCATTCTTAGTCTATTTCCATTCTGGCAGATCTTATAAAATTAATTTACATATTCCATCAACCTTCAAACTTTCCCGTTTTGAAATGTTTTTTTTTTTGTCCCCTCTTCTATTTGCTTAGAAATCATATTTCTGAAACAAGACAAATTATGAGTTTAATGCATGATCGAGGACGAAATTAATTTAGGTACGGTTCAGACTGGTAGATTTCAGAAAAATTTAGTGTCATATTTTCCGCAGTTAATAACATTAGCTTAAAACACAATAGTTGGTCTATGGATTTTTTTTTTCTTTCTTTTTATTACGATGTTTATTTTAAGTAAAAAAAAACGTTCATAATTCTAATTCGTACCGTTTCTTTCAACGAAAACAAAACGCCATTAAGTCTTCAGAGTCTTTGGCAGTTAACCAGCTGCTTTTCCAAACTGTCAATGATTCATGTATTAGCATTTTTGACGAAATAATAAGCGCCATAAAAGGCGTTGGATTGTTCATCAATTACTGCCGTACTAAGCTACTTCCTAACTTTACTACACTGCTAGTGATACTTTGTTAACTTGATCGAATTTTGATGAAAAGCGATTAGTCCAGTTTCAGCTTACGTTAAAGGACACGAATAGCCATCTTGCAGGTCAATATGGCAACAGGAAATTTTTCTGGAGATGGACAGAAGAATACACTCGAACAGCTATTGTGTACCGCAAATTTAACTGCTGAACTACACAGCCAATTGACATTTATTTCAGTTTTGAACTCTTTTCTGTCCGTCACTGCATTTCTTGGAAATGCTCTGATCCTAATTGCTCTTCACAAGGAGTCTTCACTTCATCCGCCGTCCAAACTTTTGCTTCGTTGCCTTGCAACAAGTGATCTCTTCGTTGGTCTTATTTCAGAGCCTGTCGCTGTTAGCAGCTGGATGTCTAAGGTGAATAAACATTGGAATATTTGTTGCTACACGTTAGTGGCGCATTTTATGTTAGGCTATATTTTGTGTGGAGTGTCGGTTGCAACTCTGACTTCAATAAGCGTGGACAGACTTCTCGCCCTGTTGCTGGGACTGAGATACAGACAAGTTATAACTTTAAGGAGAACCTACGTGGTCGTTATTACGTTATGGGTTTTGTCTGTCATCTTTTCAGCAACGTGGTTTTGGAATCCCCTTATAACCTTATGGTATGGCATCATAGGTACAACTCTGTGTCTAACAATCTCGATCTTCTCTTACACAAAGATTTTCCTCTCCCTCCGTCATCATAACACTCAGATTCACAGCCACAATGTTCAACAACCGAACCAAACAAATCAACTGAACATAGCGCGATACAAAAAGGCAGTGTCCACTGCAATATGGCTGCAACTGACGCTGGTCGCTTGTTATCTACCTCATGGTGTAGCGGCAGCTTTGGTGGCCAACAGTGAACTAACTTCATCTGTTTATCACGCTTGGATTTATGCAGTCACCTTAGTTTTCATGAACTCGTCATTAAACCCGATTCTTTACTGTTGGAAGATAGAAGAAGTCAGACAAGCAGTGAAGGACACAATCAGACGAGTGCTTAGCAATTGTTTTTCAAATTAACTCTTTTAGATTTACATAGTAAAATGGTGCAAAGTTCATCTGATTAGAATCGATCGACCCACTTGGGGTTTGAAATTAACTGCAAAGTGTTTCAAAGACGGAAATACACTCGCGAATTGGACATAAAAGCCAAATTCAGCGGTCGATTCGCTTGTTCTAAGCGGTGTATGCAAGCGCTCTTTGTTTATCAGGGCTAGCTGCGTGTAAGGAGTGACGTATAAATTTGCTGGATAAGAGAAGTCAAACACTTCATTTTCGTGTTGTTTTGTTCTTTCGCGCCAAGTGTTCTTTGAACGAGGTATACATATTGGGTATCAGCTCCTTGTTTCTTCTCACGTTTTCATTTCTCTGAATTTCATGCCTTGGCTCGGGCGCTTCTTTACCAGTCCTAGAGAAGTTAATTTGTATCTGATATATATCTGGTATTATATTTTTCACCATGTACATATTTTGGTTGTCTACTTGGCCTAAGGAGTCTGCATGACTTGTTTCCAGTACTGGCGTGATATTTCAATCCTCTGCTCACGTTTCCAAGGGAAGCTATCCTATACAAGGGAAGTTCTCGGTATCAGCTGCAGTATGATCACGTTCAGATAATCACGTAAGAGGAAGTAAAGGCTACAAAAAGCAGCAAGTCAAGACACAGGCCTCTCGCTGTAATATATAGCGCAGAAATTGGCCAACAAACGTTGAAGTCAACGAATTTTAAAACAAAAACCTGTTTAAAAGTTGAAGAATTTTAACCTTTGGTGAAGCACACCAAGTTTCCTTCCTGTCCTGACGCTCCACAGAAATCCATATTACGTTGAGACAACGAGATACTCTGACCAGAAAAGTTTAACATAATTTATGCATGTATTAATCTTTGGTAGACGTCATAAACACGAGCATAACGCCAATTAGCTTGAAAACGATTTGAACATCTTAGAGACGAAATTATGGAAGGGGTCCACATCAGAAAACAAAAATAAGTTAGCAAGCCCTGAGCTACCTGCCGTACTCACTATATGATGAACTGGCAAATTAAACATTATATTCCAAACGACTGGCGCCCAATCTTTCCCGCGAAAGCGGTTAATAAATTTTTACGGCGAGGTTTTCCACATTTGAGGTGTCGATCATATAACAAATTTGCATAACTAAGTTTTACGGTGTTACATGTACATCCATGAAGTTCAATGAAGATACGCCCCTAGTACCGAGGAAGCATGTTTCTTCTGGATCGTTAGCGGTTCAATTCTGTGTTTTCTTTGCATGATCGTTCGGGCTTACATTCATACTACGGGAGCGTTGCCAAGTTTTCATTTTCAGAGAAAACAAATATAAAAGGCGTTTTTGAAGAGAACACGTACCGCCTTCTCCCAGAAAAATCCTAACTATAAACGTGAGAGATTACTCCAAGCGTTTCGTCAACAATATATTCTACTAGTTTTCTAGATTTCTTTGATGCAAATGTACGTCAATGTATGATTATTATTCAAAGTAAACATCTGCTTAAAATGCTCGTTTGCAGCCTGATACTTTTATTTCATCAAATGGGCTTTTTATCAAACATTGCCGGTCAAGGTAAAAATGCTTTGCGTTAATTTTTAAAACATGTTTTTTTCATGGCTATTTTGTCTACGTACTCATTAACATATACCAGTTATTTATATTCCATTTGTATCTTCTGTAATGTTTTCAAAGTCTGTTCACAGATCCTCTTTTTTTATTGTCTTCGGAGTTTGTCGAGATCACAATTAGCGAAAGTATTAACCGCGGGGATTTTACAAAAGTCCGAACTCAAGGGGTGGACTTGGGGAATCGCTTGCGCACTTTAAGAAAATAATTCGTAGGAAAAAAATAAACGTCTGTGGATAGACTATGTTTGCACTGAAGATTGAAGAAGTTTCTACCGAAAAATGTTCGTAGTGAATCTTTCGATTGATCTGATGGAAAAGGATGCTGTGTCATGAATCATACCAAACTCCAGTCTGACAAAGGTAGTTTGGAGAGATGGCTACTAGTTAACAATGAAAAAGGGAAATTCAACAGGAAAACATCTCATGAAATGTACTAGACTGCCGTTATTTTAAAAAACTTCGTTTACTCCAAACATCCATGAACATAAAATTGAAAACGTGGAGGTCGCGAAGCCGAGCGGAGTTGATGTCGATTTCAACAGTAAAACATGAAAGGATTGACGGCGTTCATTGCACTCTAATAATTCTGTCCTAGTATAATTATAATGACAACAGCAAATTATCAAGGAGTCAATATTAACCCTTCTTAAACAAGAAATATGACCAGATATTTGCAATTTGCGATTCATTGCATGAATATAAGTAGTTTTGCCCCAGCGTTGGTTTCTTGTGAGCAAGTTATTTTTTGACAGATTCCGATGGATTTATTTCATGAACAAACAGCAGTGGAACCTACAAGACCTTTATAAGTTTTCTATTTGCCCTAATCCCCTGTTTGGTGGTAGATTAACAGAGATATCGCAAAGACGAACCGTACCAGCTCTCTCAACCCTCCCTCTACGAACACCTCTTTCTCAGGCTAAAGCTACCAAGTAGCACTCAGTTATTGAAGCCCAATAACAACTTATCGTATTTTTGTATTCAAAGGACTGAATTAACTTGTACGATCGGAAGAACTGGAATCGAAAGGTCGAAACCTGGGCGCCATATTGGAAACATGACAATATAAAAGTGCAGTGATTTCCTTAATTCTTTATTGAGACATCCCGCGTTTAAGTGTAGCAAAAACCCCATTTTACAGACATACATTATGCTGGAAAACTCGCACTAAAATATCAAACACTCACTAAATATGTGGAAACAAAACATAAAGCGTCAAGACTTCCTTTTTATTACGTCAAAAATGAACAAGCATGACGTCACACAACAGCACCCGTGCATTCTTCTTCCAGAACAGCTATGGACAACTACGGAAAAGAATGTGTACAAATGAATCAGCCGACAACATATTTCCAAAAATTAAATGAAATAGAATGGAAAATACGAAAGACAATTTTAATCAGGAATTCACTCCGACAATTGATTGATAATGTCCTTATATGTAGAGAGGATTCCGTTTGTGTTACTTGACACGTAGCACTAAGCTTCAGCGTTTATTTTAACTCCGGGACCTTTATCAAGAACAGCAAAGATTCCACGAATAGACAAACAAAGAGAAACAATGAAACAACACAGGAAGCTGTAGAAAGTGCTAAGACATCCCCAGAAGGGGGGTCTCTTCTGAGGGGTGAACGGAAGGAGGGGCAAACGTGTGTTCAGTCGCTTCAACTTCCCTGTTTATTTGTTTAATAACGAATTAAGGCAGAGCTGATAATGACCAACTGGTCCTGTAAACAGTTCTGCATTTCGTAAGCTTTACAAGAAATCGCGCCGTTTACAAAAAAATGGGTACAATTAAACGTGGCATTGCACAAAATTGCAGGATTTTGTTGTTTTGCAAATTTTGGCATTACGCTTTCCGCATTGCAATGGGGGCTCATTGAGGAGACTACAACCAGTCTGAAACGAGTTGCATGTTGATTGAAATCCCCTCTCAAGATTGATTATTTATTTTGACTGAGAAATAATTTTGTGATCAAATTTGCAAACAACGTGAGTTCAAGGCATTTCACATGTCTACTTTTTGTCTTTTGCTCACTTGGGATGAAAAATGCCCCTTGTTGTGTTTAGGCAATACGGTTATTATTTTTGCCACACGCATTCCCACGTGATTTGATTTTTTCGCTTATAGCAACTGAATTAAAGAGTGAGATGGAGAAAGAGTTAAAAATGGTTACCTTTGTTGGCCAGCGTTTTTCACCACGTTTACTTGCTCCTCGGTCAAAGCAACGTCATAAATCTGCATGGCGGCAATTCGACCCCTGAGGCACCGTCCATCGTCCCCTTTAGCACCCATTCTGACGTTATCTTGAGTACCAAGAGTCATGCCGGCTCCAATATTCGTCTGCACCACTTGCTGTCCATCCAGCCATAAACTTGCAACACCAGTCTTGTGGTCATAGGATGCACCAACATATTGCCATTGGTTGAGCGCAAGAGAGTTACTGGTAGTCAGAGCTTGAGTAAATTGATAATTTCTCTTCGTAAAACGAACAAACAGCTTTCCTGATACCACCCACATGTGAACACCCCATGAACCACTTGTTTTATAATTGAAGATTGGTCCGTCTGTACTCTGAGGATACAGCCAACATAACATCGTGATGGAACGCTTTGCGTCTAGCCCTCCGTTGTTTGTGAACTCAATGTAACTGTTGGCTTGTCCTGTGAACTGGTAAGAGCCAGCGGTCTTACCATTCAGTCCAGGCGCTAGGGAAACACCAACGGTGGTACCCTCGGGTTGACGATTTTCTATCTCACGAGCTCCATACTTTCTGTTTAACGGATAGAAGGCGACAGCTGCAAGATTAAACAGAAGAAAACAGAACCGGAAACATTGATCATGCGCAATTTAGCATAATTTCACCTTGTTTACGGTATCCATGGTTAGGCTGCCGATTATCAAATGAAAAATTTTTGACATATCTCTGTTGCAATCAGTAGTTTAATTGCGACTTATTCGATAAATAAGGCCTAGATGTCAATCGCAAATGCTCGAAAGTGACTGGTACTAGAGCATGGTGTACTTTTCTTTTTTCATGTTATAAAGACTAGATGTCGGTAGCAAAATTCAGATGCAAAGCGCTTGATTACTGAATAAAAAAACATGTAGCTAAACCATGTAGCTTTACCCAGAAATACAACATAATGCAGATAATTTGTATTTCATGAGACCTTAGGATTTACCCGAAAAATATTAACCCCTTTCTAACCGAGCGCCAGGGCC
Source organism: Orbicella faveolata (assembly GCF_042242905.1). NCBI lineage: Eukaryota > Metazoa > Cnidaria > Anthozoa > Scleractinia > Merulinidae > Orbicella > Orbicella faveolata. Next base: position 6,966,991 of record NW_028301539.1, on the reverse strand, counting down.
GTTCTGGGGATATTGACCCGAGCTCGAGGTCATGGCAGTACGGACCTCGTTGCGCTCGCTCCGTATAAAAACGACGACAGCCAATACTCCCCAGTTCGGTTCGGGCGAGCTATGTTAGTAAACAGTTTATTATATGGACTTTGGACAATGCTTGTATATTACATTTACCGGCTTTCGAAAAAAAAAAATACACGACTTGTGTCCGTTTCCATGGAAACGGTCCATATTGCAAAGTTCTGACCAAAAAAGAACCAATCAGAACGCTCAGATTTACGTTGTGTCTACCTCGCTATGTTATAAACATATGTATTGGCTTGAAAAAGATTGACAAGAAAACATGCTCTGTTAAAAGGCAAGCTTTATGCCCAAGAATAGAAGAAATGAATCTGATTTCCGCAAAATTAAACTTTTTTCAGGAAAAATATACACAAGACCAGGTGAAAGATATTGAGAAAGGAACACCGAAAATCGTTTGAGCCGTGGTCAAACGGTGCATGATAGATGATAAAATCGACTCCAAAAACCTAAAGGGAAAGCTACTTCAAAATGATTACCTTGACCAGCAACTTTCACCGCGTTTACTTGCTCCTCGGTCAAAGCAACGTCATAAATTTGCATGGTGGCAATTCGACCTCTGAAGTACCGTTTATCACCTTCTTTAGCACCCATTCTGACGTTATCTTGAGTACCAAGAGTCATGCCGGCTCCAATATTCGTCTGCACCACTTGTTGTCCATCCAGCCATAAACTTGCAACACCAGTCTCGTGGTCATAAGATGCACCAACATATTGCCATTGGTTGAGCGCAAGAGACTTACTGGTAGTCAGAGGTTGTGTAAATTGATAATTTCTCTTTGTAAAACGAGCAAACAGCTTTCCTGATACCACCCACATGTGAACACCCCATGAACCACTTGTTTTGTAATTGAGGATTGGTCCGTCTGTACTCTGAGGATACAGCCAACATAACATTGTGATGGAACGCACCGTGTCAAGACCTCCATTGTTTGGGAACTCAATGTAACTGTTGGCTTGTCCTGTGAACTGGAACGAGCCACCGGCCTTACCGTTCGGGCCAGCTGTTAGGATAACACCCACAGAGGTACCCAGGGGTTGACGATTTTCTAATTCGCCTATTTTATACTGGCTGTTCAAAGGGTATAAAGCAATTGGATCTGGAATCCTGAGAGCTATAACATAACGCAGAAAAAAAAAGAGAAAAATAGACAAATGATTATGCAAAAATATAAGTAGAGAAGAAAATTCACTTGATCTTTGTTAATTTTTTTTCCTGTTTTTCATCAGTAAGAAAACGGTAACGGGCTAATTTCTTATTACTGGCCCACAAAAGCGAAACTGTATGACCGAAAGATCTTTTTCAGTCAGATAAAATCTTTTTCAATCAGAACCAGTCATTAAGTGTTAAATATCTACTGAGAAATATTTCGCAATTATATATGGAGGAAAATTATTTTTAGACACAAAAGTTTAGTAAATACGTGTGTGCCATAAAAGCTTCTAATAACTTCTAGCAATAATTTTCAAAAATCGCTGGTTTGAAAATTATAAGAAAAACAAGTCTTGCTACAACCTAAAATGAAAAATTAACAAACACAAGCTACGCCCTGGTGTCACTCCAAGATTCGACTTCCAGAACATTAGAGCAACAAAGCAAGGAGAGTTTAGATTCATCACGGTCTTCCGACTTGTCCGATATTAAGGAAAAGCTACCTCACAATGATTACCTTGACTAGGAAGAATTTTCACCGCGTTTACTTGCTCCTCGGTCAAAGCAACGTCATAAATCCGCATGGTGGCAATTCGACCTGTGAAGTACCGTCCATCGCCCTCTTTAGCACCCATTCTGACGTTATCTTGAGTACCAAGAGTCATGCCGGCTCCAATATTCGTCTGCACCATTTGTTGACCATCCAGCCATAAACTTGCAACACCAGTATTTCGGTCGTAGGATGCACCAACATATTGCCACTGGTTGAGCGCAAGAGACTTACTGGTAGTCAGAGATTGAGTAAATTGATAATTTCTCTTCGTAAAACGAACAAACAGCTTTCCTGATACCACCCACATATGAACACCCCACGAACCACTTGTTTTATAATTGAAGATTGGTCCGTCTGTACTCTGAGGATACAGCCAACATAACATTGTGATGGAACGCTCTGTGTCAAGACCTCCATTGTTTGGGAACTCGATGTAACTGTTGGCTTGTCCTGTGAACTGGAACGAGCCACCGGCCTTACCGTTCGGGCCAGCTGTTAGGATAACACCCACAGGGGTACCCTGAGGTTGACGATTTGCTATCTCGCGAGTTCCATACTGGCTGTTCAAAGGGTATAAAGCGACTGGATCTGGAATCCTGACAGCTATAACATTTGACAGAAAAAAAAACAGAGAGAAAAATAAGCAAATCGTTATGCAGAAATATAAGTAGCAGACTAAAATTTATCTGCTCTTTGTTCACTTTTTTCCGTTTTTCAGCAGTGAAAAGGTACAGGGCTAATTTATCATTATTTTCCCACAAAAGCGGAAATGTCCGAGAGATCATTTTCAGTCAGAAAAATCTGAATACAAGAAAACTTAGCTTTCTTTTTCATGAGAAATAAATGCACGATTGGGTGAAAAACGATCAGGAGGAAACACAGAAAATCTTGCACTGCGTTATTCGTTAGCTATCAAAATCTTGGACTAGGTTTTAAACCACGGCTACGAGCTCAAATAGCTTAAAGAATTCTCGTCTAGGATTAGTGGCCTTAGGTTTGGAAGAATACGTTTCATAACGAAGTAAATGCAGCCAAATCTCACCAGTTATCTGAGAAATCCAGGTACATTTTACCCAAGGAATTAACTGAGTAAATGCTACGGAAAAATCGTTCACATTTTGCTGAAAAATGTTTCCCTATCACGTATTCAGGATAATTATCAAACTCTAACGAAAAGGTCAGTTAACACCTGTGTACAATAAAAAATTCTGCTAACTTTGTAGCGCTAATTTTCAAAATCGCTGGTTTGGAAATTAGAAGAAAAACAAGTCTTGCTATAATCTAAACTGATTGAAAATCAACAGTACAAAGACAAACTGCGTCCTGGTATAACTGAAACTGGTTCTGCCTAGCTCATTTTCATAGGCTTCAAAGTTTTGACTGCCAAAACATTAGGGCGACAAGGAGAGTTTAGGTTCATCACGGACCTCTGATTAGTCCGATAATAAGAAAAAGCTACCTCACAATAATTACCTCGACCAGCAGTTTTCACCGCGTTTACTTGCTCCTCGGTCAAAGCAACGTCATAAATCTGCATGGCGGCAATTCGACCCCTGAAGTACCGTCCATCGCCCCCTTTAGCACCCATTCTGACGTTATCTTGAGTACCAAGAGTCATGCCGGCTCCAATATTCGTCTGTACCACTTGTTGTCCATCCAGCCATAAACTTGCAACACCAGTCTTGTGGTCATAGGATGCACCAACATATTGCCATTGGTTGAGCGCAAGAGAGTTACTGGTAGTCAGAGCTTGAGTAAATTGATAATTTCTCTTCGTAAAACGAGCAAACACCTTTCCTGATACCACCCACATGTGAACACCCCATGAACCACTTGTTTTATAATTGAAAATTGGTCCGTCTGTACTCTGAGGATACAGCCAACATAACATTGTGATGGAACGCTTTGCATCTAGCCCACCGTTGTTTGGGAACTCAATGTAACTGTTGGCTTGTCCTGTGAACTGGAACGAGCCACCAGTCTTGCCATTCGGGCCAGCTGCTAGGGTAACACCAGCAGGGGTACCCTGCGGTTGACGATTTGCTATCTCGCGAGTTCCATACTGGCTGTTCAAAGGGTATAAAGCGACTGGATCTGGAATCCTGACAGCTATAACATTTGACAGAAAAAATAGAGAAAAATAAGCAAATCATTATGCAGAAATATAAGTAGGAGACTAAAATTTATCCGCCCTTTATTCACTTTTTTCTGTTTTTTTAACAGTGAAAAGGTACAGGGCTAATTTATCATTATTTTCCCACAAAAGCGGAAATGTCCGAGAGATCATTTTCAGTCAGAAAAATCTGAATACAAGAAAACTTAGCTTTCTTTTTCATGAGAAATAAATGCACGATTGGGTGAAAAACGATCAGGAGGAAACACAGAAAATCTTGCACTGCGTTATTCGTTAGCTATCAAAATCTTGGACTAGGTTTTAAACCACGGCTACGAGCTCAAATAGCTTAAAGAATTCTCGTCTAGGATTAGTGGCCTTAGGTTTGGAAGAATACGTTTCATAACGAAGTAAATGCAGCCAAATCTCACCAGTTATCTGAGAAATCCAGGTACATTTTACCCAAGGAATTAACTGAGTAAATGCTACGGAAAAATCGTTCACATTTTGCTGAAAAATGTTTCCCTATCACGTATTCAGGATAATTATCAAACTCTAACGAAAAGGTCAGTTAACACCTGTGTACAATAAAAAATTCTGCTAACTTTGTAGCGCTAATTTTCAAAATCGCTGGTTTGGAAATTAGAAGAAAAACAAGTCTTGCTATAATCTAAACTGATTGAAAATCAACAGTACAAAGACAAACTGCGTCCTGGTATAACTGAAACTGGTTCTGCCTAGCTCATTTTCATAGGCTTCAAAGTTTTGACTGCCAAAACATTAGGGCGACAAGGAGAGTTTAGGTTCATCACGGACCTCTGATTAGTCCGATAATAAGAAAAAGCTACCTCACAATAATTACCTCGACCAGCAGTTTTCACCGCGTTTACTTGCTCCTCGGTCAAAGCAACGTCATAAATCTGCATGGCGGCAATTCGACCCCTGAAGTACCGTCCATCGCCCCCTTTAGCACCCATTCTGACGTTATCTTGAGTACCAAGAGTCATGCCGGCTCCAATATTCGTCTGTACCACTTGTTGTCCATCCAGCCATAAACTTGCAACACCAGTCTTGTGGTCATAGGATGCACCAACATATTGCCATTGGTTGAGCGCAAGAGAGTTACTGGTAGTCAGAGCTTGAGTAAATTGATAATTTCTCTTCGTAAAACGAGCAAACACCTTTCCTGATACCACCCACATGTGAACACCCCATGAACCACTTGTTTTATAATTGAAAATTGGTCCGTCTGTACTCTGAGGATACAGCCAACATAACATTGTGATGGAACGCTTTGCATCTAGCCCACCGTTGTTTGGGAACTCAATGTAACTGTTGGCTTGTCCTGTGAACTGGAACGAGCCACCAGTCTTGCCATTCGGGCCAGCTGCTAGGGTAACACCAGCAGGGGTACCCTGCCGTTGACGATTTGCTATCTCGCGAGTTCCATACTGGCTGTTCAAAGGGTATAAAGCAATTGGATCTGGAATCCTGACAGCTATAACATTTACAGAAAAAAAAAGAGAAAAATACAATGGAGGCAAATGATTATGCGAAAATATAAGTAACAGACTAGAATTCACCTGCCATTTTTTTATCATCGCCTATTACAATATAACGCTGTCTCAAATGTAATTGTTTCTTCTGGAGGGAAGTTCGTCAAAAATACTCCGCTGCGCGTCGTATTTTCAACTCTCTTCTCAGTGTTTGGAAATGTGGTCAAACACGGTCTTGAGTGTTAGATGTATTACTTCAATTCCGTTTCGGTGGTCTTGCAAGCAACTTCTCCTGTTCAAAATACCAGTCCCTGCTTACGATCACGCTTGAAAATTTTCTGTCGTTTTATGGCTTACGATTCTGAAAGAACTTGCTTTGGTACCTGCCTAGAAGATTCTCTTTCTCTTTCTTTTGACTCTCTTTCTCTTCTGTTTTGTTTAACAAACGCCTAGCAGAATTACGCGCTTGAAGTTTGAGATTTTTCTCTACTGAGTCTGTGATCGTGGCATTTTTTCTTAACATTTTCAGTCGTGAAATAAATCTCTTACTAACCAAGCTAGCTAGGAACCTTACTGGGAAATTATCGGCCTTCGGTCTTTTTTTGTATTGACCGAACGCACCAACGTCCGTACTGTCAAGACCTCGGGCCTATCAGGGCGGAAAAAGGCCGGTCGGTGAAGCGGGCAGTCCTCTCTTGGTCCAATGTGTGATGCGGAGAGGGACTGGCACGAGCGCTTCTTTCGCGCTTCCGGTGCAATTAATGCCTGCCAAAAATATCCTCTCGACGAACCGGAAATCAAGTTCTTAGTTTATTTTTGAGCCACCAGTCGCGTATTTTGAAGGCCTTTTTGATATTTTTGGCCCACAACTCAATACTATTTTGTCTGTTGGAATATCACTCAAGTATTTTCTTCGAAAGCTTCTCAAATTTGAGTGAAATAAGACGGTGTCGATTGCAGGTATGTTCCGCTTATCATGACCAAGCTGTGATCCGCTACTTCTTTCACGAGTACTCCACATTACTCCACTCTAAATTTCACATATGTTGAAGATCGTTAGCTTTTACATAACATAGTAAAAAACCAGCTGGATATATTTGGATATAGCAGCGTTTAATAACTTCAAAGTTTCCCTCGTCTTGCCGCACGCTTGCAAGGATTTCGTCATAGAGTCTATCGCGACCGAAAAGTAATAAAATTTTGCGAGTTTGAGTTTCGTCTGAATTGCAAGCAACACGTGATGCCTCATCAAGGCATAAGAACTTTCCTCTGTAAATACTGCTCAGTTTTGTTTGTGTAAAAATCCAATTAATCGCTGGTTGTCGATGAAAAAGAGCGCTTGCCGATGTGTGTTTTGTAGCTAGACATGGCAAATTCAACTACAATTACGCTCTTTCGTGTAAAACCGTACATCGAACTCAAACAACATCTCTAGCTTTAAATATGTTTAAGACTGATTTGATAAATATTTGAGCATCATATTAGAAGTTTAGCAGGAAATATGGGAAGACAGCAGAGATTTTAAATCAGCAACGTTACGGAAGCGCTTTCTTCAATCAACCCGAATAACAGTTTCGATTTTGTTGTTGGAGTTCTCAAAACTCCTATTTCATTTTCGCATTATAAAAATCTATTATGTCGAAGAAACACACATGATCTTAGTAGCCTTTAAGCGTTGGCAAAAATAGTCGCATCATCTCAGCACAAAAGATGACGAAAAAATACTTTGTCAAGTTTTCACATTGACAAATTGAAAACACCGACTCGGACTTGAAAGTGCACGTGCTGCATTATGCAAATTGCTGGCTGAAATTAGCTACTTGTACGGGTCAGACTTTCCTGCTCGCCAAACAAGCAGAAACAATAAGAAACGTTTACCTAAGAAACTGATCGAAAACAGATTTGGTTATGATTAAGCATTGTTCTCAGAAACGCACAAATTAACTCGATACCAGAGTAGAGAGTTTTCTTGCATAACCTTTATTCGTATGTCAGAAGAGATGCAAGAGATTACGCGTACAATTAGCGCGAGCAGATCTTAAGGCTGGTTTTCACTAGCGACGGAGTAGGGGTCGGAGTCGTTGTCGGAGACGTATGAGCGCTTATGACCTAGTGAAAATCGAAAATCGGAGTCATAAGCGGGGTCATAAGCTCGACGGAATCGGAGTCGGAAGAATCAGAACGTTTCCATTTCTTCCGATTCCGTTTACGACTCCGTCGCTTACGATCTAGTGAAAATTAGACTGTCGGAATCAGAAGCAGAAGCGGAAGAACCAAACAGTCACAAGGCCCAGAATGGAGCATTGTAATTGGTTTATTCTTCCGCCTCTGCTTCCGACTCCGACAATCTAGTTTTCACTGGATCGTAAGCGACGGAGTCATAAGCGGGTGTTCTACTTCCGACTCCGTCGATTTGATTTTCACTAGATCGTATCCCCGATCGTCTCACTCCGACTACGACTCCGTCGCTAGTGAAAACCAGCCTTTACGGCGCGAAATTTGAAGTCCTGTTTTCAACCTGAAAAACTAACCTTTTCCCATTGCCTCAGAACAAAAATGCACCAAAAACGTTGCTGCTTCATAGAGAAGGGAGCTTCGTGGAATTTCTTTAGAAATCTAAGTTCCGGTGTAAGTAAGCGGATCTGCTCGTGTTAGTAGACCCCAGTCTACCGCATCACACCTTTTTGCTCGGACCCGCTCGTTTCACCGCCCTACATATAAGCGCCCTGGGGCCCGTTTCTCGAAAGCCCCGGAAACTTTTTGGGCCCGGAAAGCCATAGCAAAATCTCGAACCTTACGATTACAGAGCTGTTTTATTCACGTATTCTTAATATGAACAGAGGTTCCCTTCACACAAGAAGTTTCAGGCGTATACACTACTCCGTTTGTAGATACATATGAACTAAAAATGGCTTTACGGGCCCGAAAAGTTTCCGGGTCTTTCGAGAAACGGGGCCCTGGGCCTATACTCCGAGCACGGCCCTCGTGTTTGGTTATCAAGATGTATATATTTATTTTTTTTTATTTATAACAATTTAATGGCAATTAAATCTAAGTCTAAAGGCATACACAAACAGGCAAAGTCATAAGGATAATCTGTAAAAGAGTGGAACACTCCATGCGAGACAGATCACCATGTAGCTAATCTAAATAAATAATCGTGTAATAACAATCAAGAAGAAAAATATATCGACCCTTTTTTCCTTCTTGGGCGCATACTTCGCACCTGAAAAAGGACAAAACCATTTCCTTTTCCTCTTTGACGACATGAAAAATATTATCTAACTTTCAAGAAACCTCGACCTACACGCCAAAAATTCAACGACTCCGACGCGATTCAACTCGTTTTGAGCTTGCACTCGTGTCACGCTACAAGCGCGTGACAACATGATGACAGCTATGATCTAGCGGTAATTAATAGACAAATTCGCTCTTCCCTCAGAGCTTGTTTAGAATCAATCTTTTTCGGGGAAGTTCTCTTAAATGAAAGGTATCAACGTTTTAAATGAAAATAACAAATAACATACTCTGAAAATTGTCAATTTTTAATTGTTAAACATTTTTGTAAATATAATTGCCAATAGGACGCGAACTCTCGCACAAATGATTGCCTTTTTCGTTAATTGAATAAATTTATTTACAAGTTTCGCTTTTCGTAAGCTACGTATATCAATTTTGGCCTTTTGTTGCGCAGTGTAGAAACTGTTTGAAATTTCTGTTTTGTCTTCAAGTTGGTTTCTACATACATTGGCTTGTTTTTGGTTTCCCATACTTTTTACTATTCTGCCATTTAGAGGGATTTTACCCTACCCTTAAAATAATTGCTATGTTGGTTTCCCTCAGTATCGCCCAAACGAGGGGTACCAAGAATGTGGGTTCTTTTATGTTGGGTCTACTGTCTAGCACAATCTTAGTTCAACTTCTATACTTTTTCTACTTCGACAAACAAATGCACACGCACTTAAAGAGTGTATCGGCAGCTATGTGGGGCCAAAAGAATGACCTTGGTCGATTGAACATCCGTTTTAGAATACTAACCCAAACACTTTCACGCGACTCTCAGAAGCGAGCCACAAAGTTTTTGAAACAACCAATAGAAACTAAAGTTTAGAGAACAAGAAACCTAAACAGGATCTTTGTGAGGGATTCAGACCAAGGTCAGTAGACAAACACAAACATGACCATCGATAGGGGATTGTTCGAAGCTTAACTACTCTCGATAAACAAGATTAAACGACTTGAAGTCATGAGACTCAATGTGTGGGCAGTCGGCCCTAGAATCACAAGACTAACGTAGTGGCTAAAAAATTATAAACAATTGATGATCACGAAACAATCATTCTAAATTCAAGAACTCTATAAAAAATTATTGAGCTTCGTAGCAGCTACACAAGTAGACATACTATTAGACATTAAGAGGGAATCCACAGTAACTTAGAGTAACAAGTTAAGCGGACAAAAACTTTGTTATTTAATACATCGTATTGCAAATTTCTGTGCAACTTTTAAATATCTTCTCAAAAGAAATAATTTCTAGCAACACCAAATGTCGAAAACAAATTTAGAAATTCGTATAAAACACTTAAAACTATTGGTGAAATGAAACTGATGATGAAATTTTACCTATCTTTGCACAATTTTTCTGAGCTTTAAAATTGCATGATTTTCTCGAGTTCCGACGGGACATTATTTTTGGTGTTATTTAAGGCAACTATTTATATCTTAAGCTTTTTTAAAATGGAAAACGCACTGTATTAAAATACACTTAAAGTTACTCTGGTACAAGATTTTTGTCCGTTAAAAACTGAAATTGCTCGATTTCGTCTTAATTCCGTTGTTTTCGTTTTTTTAGTTTTGGGTTTTTTGAACTAATTGTTGGGTGTTGTTACACGGGACAAATTAAATCACTCTCTAACGTTTGTAAATTTAAGCCAAATAATAATTGAAAAGAAACTAACAAATCACTGCAAGGCCTAATTTTAGGCCTGGCTAAATTAGTACATTACAGCTTCTTACCACCGATTGGTGATTCCCCGATATCCATCTGAAATTGAAAAAGAATAACATGATTTTGCTAAGGTCCAAGTGTTGGCTTTCTACTGAAAACTAAATTTAACTTTCTCATGAGTAAGTTGCTCAGTCAGTGTATCGAAGTATCTTTACAATTAATCGCTTAGGGACCGTTCATTTTTTATAAGGTAGGGGGGACTGGTGGGATTTGGGGGGGGGGCATGCGACAAAAACGGCTTTCGAGGGGGGGCCATCCCAAAAAAATAAGGGAAAAAGGGGGGGTCACGTGAAATATTTTAGTAAAACTTTAAAATGGCATAATGTTGGAATATCAAAAAAATTGCTATAGAATAAACATACAAGGCAGGATACAAATTTTTTAAAAACTTTCCTTCTGCTTTAAAAAAACGTTTGGCGACAAAAAGCATTTGTAGCTACTGAAAAGAAGTATTTAACACTGTTATTTTCGAATGCAACTTTCACTGGCACTCATCTTCATCTCCGCTGTCATCGAGTTCTTCGTCGCCGCTTGTTCTGCTATGGGAGTCTCTTTCACCAATCCTGGAAGAAGCAGCAATGCTTTCCGTCAGAGTATACTCTTCAGGGTACATGAAGGTGTAAACATAATCGCTGACTTCCCGCTCAAGGTTGGTGGTGATTCTGCTTCTTGCAGCATTGGTGAAATAATTCCCTTCCAAGAGCTGTGCGATGTATGGCCCATCTCTTCTAAATATCGACGTGGCAACATCCTCAACTTTAAGACACTCTTCCGGGACGGCCGTTCTAGGAGGGTACACAAGGCATTGTGGAAGATCATTTCCTAGCGAGTTTCCAACATAGATTCCATAAACTCGTTGGACGTTGTTTTCAGTCCGCTTCCTCTTTCTTTCATTTGACTTTCTGCGGTTTTCTTTTTTCCTTCTCCTTTTGTTGATGTGCTGTTTGAGTATGCCTTTGAATATGCTGTTATAATTGGTCTTCTTATTTTCTAGTGCTTCCATGTCCTGCGTGACCTTCGTCAACTTAGCTTCTGTACATTTGATCTGTTTTACATTAAAACTGTGGGCAAATTCTTCGCCCTGCTTTAAAGCAAGCCCATTGGACTGAAAGAGTGTGGAATCGTGTTCCTTTACATCTTTCAATAAGACATTCAACTTTTCCACCATTGCTCTGTGCTCTTTGATGGAGAAGTTCAGTTTTCTTCCATCACTGGGCTTCAACTGGTACCCTTGCATGGAAAACTCACTCGCCCTTTCTGAACAGCCATCCGCACCTAGAAAAATTGCTTCTTTTGCTTGTAAGATGTCAAACTGCCTGGATCGTTCAGCTGTAAACCTTTTCTTAAACGACTCGGCGCTTTCGCCATTATTGCGCATTTTGGAATGAGCCTCTTTCATGATGCTCATGTAGTAATGCGCTCTTTCCCCGATTGGATTAACAATATAAAGAAGAAAGAGCATGGAAGTGGCAGGCTGGTTTTATCTGACCCAGAGAGCGTTGCTCTATTTGCAGATAAGTTTATTGTCAAATCGAAGTTTGTGGTGGATTATCTTCAGCATCTTGAAGTGCTGGAATTTAAAAGGAAAAAGAGAGCAGAAGAAAAGGCAAAGTTAAGTAGGGAGGAGGATTATCCTTGGACTGAGTTGTGCGAAGATTTAACCAAGCTCAAAAAGCTACGTGTTCCAGAACTAAACAAGTACTCAAACCACCACGGGCTGAAGCAGCATTTGAAAAGCAGCAAGAGTGAGAAAGTAAAGGCAATTGTAAGACATTCATGCTTGCAGCAGAAGAGTCCTTTCAGAGCTGGCCAACCAACACTGAGAAATTCCAGGACATTGACACAAAATGACAACAGGGCAAGTGCTCACAGCAGTGAAACGGATGAAAGTGACAATGATGAGTATGACAGTGATGCCATTGACTCTCGGGGAGATGACTCAAGCTAGTGACGTCATTCTTGCATTCATCAATTCAGATGAGGAAGATGCCAATAAGAGGCCAAATGCCATACGCTCAGGGCGAGCCATAACTAGGAGATCCGAAATTGACTTCTCTTTCTTTCGATTTGTTTTTTAAACAACAGCTCTCTGTCGTATAGAGATTGTAAATATTGTCTTCATAGTGAGCACAATAACGTGAAGTAGGGGAATAATAGAGAAATATTAACAAAGTTGAAATCTAAATATTGTTTGTTCAATTTTTTTTTTGGGGGGGTCATCCCAAAAAATGACCGTTATACGGGGGGGGCCATGTGAAAAAATTGGTAAGCTGAGGGGGAATCATGCGATTTTTAAATGGTGCGTCCCAAATCCCACCAGCCCCCTCCCCCCCTCCCTCATAAAAAATTAAACGGTCCCTTAGGGAATCAATTTGTTAGCCTGGGCCGTATAGCTAGTGCCAGGTTAACCAAAGCACTTGCCTCCGTAAAAATTGTATTTATTCACGTCAAGTTCATCCAAGAGGTTATCCATTAAAAACGATCAACATAAAGGAAGATTTTTTTTCTGATATTGCCTCGGTCGGTAAGAGTCTTAGTCTAGCTGCAGCCGTGCTCAGTCCTCATATTTAGGCGAACTAAAAACTGTCCAAATCAAAGTTAGATGTTTTCTTTAGGGTTAAAGAGAATCGTCGTTCTATTTTACAATACCAGAGTTAATATTCATGGGCACCGATATTTTTTTTGGCCCGACAGGTTCATTATAGCCCAGGCCGGTAGGCGACGGCTGAAATTTGGGCCAAAAATGAGGTCCAAAAATGAAGGCCAAAACATATTTACAACCAAGAATAGCATCAACTCTTTTGCTATTATAGTAACCTCAGAGGGCATTAATGACAGAAGCCAAAGACATTAGCGAGATTTAAAAAGCCACGACGGTAACGGCAACGGGAACATCGCAAAACAAAAGATTTAATGAGCAGACCAACGGCTGTGCACTTGCGTTATAATTCTTTGCGCATTTCTTTGCCGTTCTCTTCAAAACAACAACGTGAAATGACTAAATTCTGCGTTGTCATTAGAACGTGAACCACGACAGCTATTTTTTTAAATTTCTATTTCAAATTTATCGCTATGTTCCAGACGTTTCTGGGACTTTGAGTATTCTTTATAAAGGGGCAATTAGTCCGCCGAATTATCAACCGTTTTAGCCCACAAAATACGCCTCAATGCCCGATGAAATATTTTATGATTACGCGTTAGATACGTTCGAAAAAATAATTATTTTTACATTATATTTAGTGGCGAACGTAGAAAGACTGCACAGCAAACGAGAGAAAAGAGTTTCAGATATTTCGCAAAAGCTAACGTAAATGAGCTGAACTTACTGGTTTTAGTGATGTCGCTGCTGCAGCAGATGTCACAACCACTAACAGGAGAATTCTCCACTTCAGAGAGTCCCACATTGCATCCACGAGTCCCTGAAAGTTAATTTAACGCAGTTACACCACAACAGCTTTGAGATTCCTTTGAAATTTCGTTTTCGGTGTTCCAAGGCAACAAATCTTACACAAGGAGATTGTAACTGTAAAGATTCTAGAGGTTGCTTCTTACCCAAATCTTAAACAACTACAGGGGTAGCGCGGTGCGAGATCATAAGTGATTCGAACTCGCCTTGGTAGATTCAAACTGATTTAATGGTAGATCAAGTCCGTAGATCTAGTTCACGATAGGTAGCGACTGACGAAATAGCGTGTAGTAGCAGATACAAATAGTAGAAGTAGTCGTACAAGCAGGTTCGAACTGAAAAGCGATGGTTAAGAATACGTCCTACGTAGATAAGGCGTAAAATACAAATCTAACAGAATAGAAAAATCATAAGAAAATTAACAAGATCATTACATGAAACAAATAGAGGTGACAACTGATACTTGAAATTAATAAAACTGAGACGATACCAACTCCTGTCGTAACAAACGAAGATATCAACGGAGATCTTGCAAAATAGCAAAATATAGCGTGAAAGAATCACAATTTGGTAATCATATGACAACTGGACTAATTCAAGTAACCTGACAACAAGCCTGAGCAATAATGGACCTCGTGAAAAGCGATTTCAACAAAACCTAGATAAACTAAATGAAACTTTTTCGTGATAAAGAAAAGACTAACAATTCGCGATAAAAACTTACTAAAACGTACTTTGGTTGACGACTCGCACCAAAGGGTAGCAGAGAGACAACGAAATACACGAAATAGCGGCAACTTCGATCCTCTGATCGTAGCACAATAGCGGTGTAACTTCACTAACAATCTCTGACTAAAACGTTGCACGTCGTCGTTTATTGCCTATGCTACGTGATAAAACAAGGGCGTTGCGAGAAACGTGGCGCCCACAATAAAGACTATTTCCTAGCGGTAGAGTCTAGAACTATTAGATACGTGTGAAAATCACGATTCTATGAAAGCTTTGATTTTGAAATCACGTACTTGGCTTGAATAATAACTGATAATAAATCAGTCGGAAGTTCAAAGGAAATTGATAAACGATCGGCGTTTCAAAACTAACAGAAATCAGATTTGAAACTACCACCGTCGGAAAGACGAAAATTCCGAACAGCAGTGTTGAAAAAAGAGTAGATTTAATGGAAACTTTTCTGGCTCAAATTCCAAATCGTTTCGTAGAACACAATTTATATTCTAAAGAGACCCATATGAAAATGCAATAACAGTATTCGGGAATGAAAACTCACCTTTCTTGCTGGCTTCGTCCGAGCCAAAATGAAATGACTGAAATGAATGATGATCTCTAGTGAATTACAAGCCGGCCATCACAAAATAGCACGAGGTTTTGCAAGGTGACACAATATCTCACAATATATCAAATGTTCATCACGTATCACACGACATCATAAGGCGTCAGAGGCATCACAAGGCATCGCAAGGTATAGCAAGGTGTCACAATGTATCACTCACAAGATATCACAAGGTTTCAAACGGTCTCACAAAGCTTCACACGACATCACAAGGCATCACAAGACATCAAAATGTATCACAAGTATCACCAGGTATCACATGGTTTGATGAAAATTAATCAATTTGCCTTTTACTTTAAGGCGGGGGTTAACGTGAAGGCCGTATTTTGGCTGGGTATTATGGTTTTAACGCAAATATCTCGTTCATGTTTCAAGCAGTCAAAAAACTCTCTGCTCATCGCACATGTCTACGTTTTGGTCTCTTTTCCAAATTTTTGGTGGTTTTTGGATATATTTGGGAATAAACAGTTTTTCTCAAAAGATTTATAAAATCTAAGGGAATAGAAATCGCTTTTTAAACTCTTAGACTCGCACGAGGCATAGCCTCGTTTTGGCGCTAAGCTTATTTTCGTCCTGTAATGCCATGAAATTGGTGTTTACATTTCCAATCGTGACAGACGTGTTAAACTCGTGACTTTCTTCACCTCTATTAGCTTGACAATAGCTACACCTTGAATTACCTTAAAATCGTTTTCGTAAGCTGGGTATTATGGGTTTAACGCAAATATCTCGTTAACGTTTCAAGCAGTCAAAAATCTCTCTGCTCATCCCACATGTCTACGTTTTAGGCTGTTTTTAAAATTTTTTGGTGATTTTTGGGGATATTTGGGGATAAACAATTTTTCTTAGAGGATTATTAAAATTTATGGAAATAGGAAATTTTGAAGATTTGATGTTGTATTAAAATTAAAATTTGAAGTTATAAATTGGTAGACGTAGACCAAACAGTTGTCCACCAGCCTGGGGTGCCCTTTCGGGGGGCGTTCAGCTGTCTGGTGGTGTTCCAAAAGTTTTTTTTCCTTTTAATCCCTCTTTAAACTTCCTAAAACTTAACTTAAATTCAGGTAGACCTCCGCCTTGAGGGCGGACAATTTCGAATATTTCCTGACGTTTAAATCAAGTTTTTAGTGCCAGATATATTCATCTGATATGGATACGATGTTCAAACTGACGAGAGTTAGAAATTCCTCCACCTTTTACTTTGGTGTTGATGTAACCTGTATTTGCTCCGAGTGTCCATTCCTGGGCATGTGAAAGGGAAATTGGGCTCAATGGAAAGAAGGCCTGAGTGAGTTACATGAAATGAATGTTTTGGACAACTTTAAATTTACCTCATACTATTTACCGTGGTTGCAACTTAAACTGCAGATGGGAGATGTGAATGAAAAAAACAAAACAAAAAAAACTAACACCTACTTGAAAATAATAGTTGAATTCCAAATTATGTTTTTTAACATAAAGTTCACTTGTAAATTATATTTAGTTGTGATTTACATTTTTTCTTTTACTGGAAAATTATCTATGATAGGCACGGTGAAATAGCTCATGGTTTCATTGTGTGTTCTCATGTTATACCACTGCTGAAGTTTAAGGCTCAATGTAACTTGTGTAAAGGGACTATTTACCCAGAACAGTGATAGCAGGTCTTTGAAGTATTTCTCAGTCTTATTTTTTTTATCCACTGCAAGTGTTGTGGTCAACATTTTCACATTGGATGTTAAATATTTTGCCAAATACAGTCTCCAGAGCACTTCCTCGTGTCGACTAGTAACGACTGGAGCCAAATGAATTCAGAATAATTAAGTATATAGGTGTATCCCAGATCATTTATACTGGCACGTTTTGACTGAGATCACTAAATTGTAACAACATTTTGAAATAAAAGCAGATGTACTATATATTTGAACACTTGCAGTAGCTCTTAAAACTTGGGATTGCCATGCATCTTTATAAGTAGTAAGTTGCATGTCACGAAGTGTTCTTTTTCAGTGGTCTACTTCATTCGAAATTTGATATCGTAAACTGAGCAGCATGCTGTAGCTTTCCTTGTTTGATAACTACATTGCATAGGTAGATAAATTTAGTTCTTGGGAAATACAGCAAAGTTGACTCCAAGCCCATAGTCTCTTAAAATACCAGTTCGTGATTTAGCATTTGCTTTAACCATAATGGCTGGCTCTAAAAAAATTTATCTCTGCACATATGACAAAACAAAGTTTCTTCATCCTCTTGTTGAAGATGCCTCCAGGAGGATTGACAGTTTTGTGTATTAAATATACACATAAAACACTTACTATTAGTTGATTTAAGCTCATGTATAGTCCCCCACTACTACCACCATTCAAAGGAAAACATATAACATTCAAAGTATAAAGGAATGGGAGATCAAAAATAACCAGCCATAAACTATACTTTATTAATAAATATTTGCGTACGGTCACGAAACTAGAGTCCAAACTTAAGTATCCAATTTTAAGCATTCGAAAATAAGCTGTGATCTTGAGTTGCAATTATCCAATATAAAGTCGCTGCTTCTTTGCGGACCTGCAAATATAAACAAGAAATTAGTTTCACAAGTCCTGGGAATTGTGTACGAGAGTTTTGACAGACCCCCACCCCCGTAGTTTGCGACATTCAATTGTGTGACCAAATATGGTAGTGAGCACGTGTAGTGACTTTCTCAGAAACTGGAGAGACGAAGCAGCGAGTTAAACTGTGAGCATACTGTGAGTTTAGAGAGAGGTTTAGCTGCGAAATAAACCTGAAAACTAGTGAGTACTGTGTACCGCTGATAAACGGCTCAATTGTAAAGGTTCCCATAAGCCTTTGTTCGCAAAATCCGGCTACACTTCGCCGGCTAGACTCGACTCTAAAATGATGTAAGAGTCACGAAGTGTCACACGATGTCTATCGCGCCCTCTCCAGGTAAATAAACACAAAAAGTACAGAAGTAAGCGAACCAAACGACGTACGTATATAGCGCTATGTGTAGACCGCGTTGATGCTAAAAGTTTCTTCATTTTTGTCCTCTGAGTCGTTGATGAAGATGAATATTTCAGCTTTTCCAGGAAACTGTTGCGGAGTGAATCGAAGTCCAATACTATGCGATTCACCAGGACCAACCTGGAGATAGAAAACAACGATGAACAAAACATTCTAATTTTCAGGCCAGTCTACAAGCTCTAAGGTCTACCGTGATGATTCATTTATAGAAAGACGCAAACACGACAAAAATCATTAATCTTTCAAACTTGCACGTTAGCAAAAAGTTTTATAATTATATGCAAACTGATCCACGACAAAAAGGAGGTTTCTGATTGGTTTCCTGAACTGTCAGAGTTTTGGAATACGGACCGCTAAGATTGACCACTCAGAAAAAGCTTCGGCAAGGTGCTTTTCCAAAACATTGCGACAGAAAAAAAACAGTTTCTTCTTAGGTAGAATTATACTTTGCTTTATGTCTGGAGGATAATTTCGGTTAAAAACTGTCACAAAAGCGGCCTAAAACATGCAAATATCTGCCTAACATTGGCGAGCGCGTTTACCGAGAATCAACGCATTAATTTATCAGCAGAATTTAAAAGTATCCGTTATAATAAGCACTTTATTGAACTACTATCCCTTGTTCGGTCCGTACTAGGGAATATTGGTCTGATATCGAGCCGCAAGCGAGGTCCATAAACTTGCAAAAAAATAACTCGACCAATATTTCCCCAACAGGACCTCACGCTAGGTCAATAAAATTTAGTGGTTACCTCAATGATGTTTTCTTTGAATTGTAGTAAATCTGGCCTGTTACACTTCAAATGGAATGTCTTTTTCGTTGGATAGGGATTAGCGAACGATACACGCTGCCAAGAAAATGGAACAGAAATATTTTAGTTTAAACTGAAGAGGTATGCGCTTTTCATATCTGGGAGCGAGGGTCATCTTTCTCTAGTCAGTTCCTGGTACTTTCCGATTCGTTTCGTCCAAATGGAAAGAAAGACGTACAAGGACTGCAAACACTAGTATTACATCTACATAACAAGTCCAGGGATTCTCGATTGGAATTTGGCTGAATCACATGGTTTTCACCAAGCAACACGGCTTAACATCTGTAGTCTGATAGTGATTTTACTGCGGCAAAACGACCAAAAACGATAAAAATATCGCTTCTCCGGGTTTTCGAAGCTTTGAACATTAAATGAATTTGTAACAATGTTCGGAAAAATACAGCACGATGACCCGGGGGGAGGGGGTTGAAGAAGTGGAGCGGACCAATCCGGTCAATCTCTTCGCCCAAACTCCAGGATAAACATTTGTAAGCAAGCTCTCTATATATTCAAGCTACAAAACCTACGTTCGGTTTGAACTTTGAGAATTTCATAACAACAATTGGGTTAGGCAGCGGTTCTTTCTGCCGGAACTGCAGGAACCGTAATTCGTTTCATCGCCGTGACCAAGCCTTCACACGCATTACACGCACACAGTTCCCGCCAAAACTGCCCAAATCAAAGGTTCTGCACTGTTCTGACCGTTGTCCACCTATTTCATCAGCTCGCAATTTGGTTTGCAACTACTCTTTGTATATCGTTTTCTTAGAAAAGTTTTTTGCACGTTTTTTCTTTTTTAACTCTTCAATCTGTTTTGCAAACCTCCAGGCAAAGAAAACCGTCAGAAATCGCCGTGTTGATGACGACAGCCAGGCTGTGTACTGTAAAAACGTTCGGACGGCTCGTATTGTATCTGATTGGACAGTGAATTCTTCGGCTAACTCAGCGATAATTTATCGTGAACTCAATGGCTAGTTGAGGTGTACAAGATGTTTGAATTTTCAGAGAACAATAAAAAAAAACTCTCACCTTGTTCGAACCCTTTCCTCCGCCAACTTGGATTTGGAGCTCAAACGATTTGGAAATGACGGGCATTTGACAAGAGGCACACACCAGCCATGTTCTCACAAGTTGATGAAATTCCACATCTGAGATGCATGGTTAAGGAATACCATTCCAGAGAAAAGATTGTGAACAATTTCTCAAGTCTAAGCAGCTTGAGAAAAATTGTAGAGAAAGCTCTACATTTCAAATTTTAGAGGAAGACATGTTTCGAGAGCCTCTACCGTCATCGTCCGTTACCAGAAAAATTACAGAGTAGAATTGAATTGAGCATGTAGAATAAAACTAGAATTGCTTAGAAAACCAGTTCACGCAAGTTTAGCTGACGGCGGAGGCAAAACTAAACTCAACCCCATTTTTGTAACTGTAGCAAATCCTCACGCAATGTGGCACCAGTTGCCAACTTAAGCGGGAAAATTCCCGCGCTTTTCAGAGAATGAATCACCTAACGAATTTGACAGGGAAAGCACAAGTGTTAGAAAATAAGAGGTCGAAAACACATTCGATTCCAAACGAGTTTGTTGCTGTTGTTGTTGCTGTTGTTGTTGTTGTTGTTGTTGTTGTCACAACAAAGGATACCAACTACGTTAACATACATATAACGCGTGCTCCCGGATGTGTGGGGCCGAAGTGTGAGATGAACTTCCTGAACAGCATTAGCCATTAACATGATTGGATCTGTCGGCGAAACCTGCCATGAACAAACAAACAATAAGTACTAAACAATTTCATACACCGCAAATACTGTGTGCATTATTATCAGTGCTAGTTTGTGGCTAGTTTACAAATCATCGGGAAATTTTCCTGTTCTTTTTGTCCGTGTTTAAAGTAAGACATCAAACACGTAAGACCTTGTTTGATCACATTTCAAACAAGAGAAAAGAAAGTTGAAAAAACGATGCGCAGCGGAGTATTTTTGACGAGATCCGAGGTGTTTGGAAATGTGGTGATACATGGTCTTCTAGTGTTTGATGTAATATATCTACCACAACAAAGGTTTATCGACCGTTTTGAGGCTGTTAATAGGGGGTTTAAGAAAACCACGACGGAAACGGCAACGGGAACGTCGCTTAACAAAAGATTTAATTAGGAGAACAATGGCTGTGCACGTGCGTTATAATTCTTGGTACATTTCTTTCCCGTCCTAGGCAAAACAACAACGTGAAATGACCAAATTCTGCGTTGTCTGGAGAACGTGAACCACGACGGCTAATTTTTTAAAATTTTATTTAAAGTTTATCGCTGTGCCCCAGATTCAGTTTTGTGAAAGTTTTGTCAGTGATAAAGAAAGTAAATGACTTTAGAGTATCGCGAGATTCGTAGGTAAAATATAAAGTCATTTTTTAATCGACGTTGTCCTCGGCGTCCCCGTCGTGGTTACTTAAACTCCCTAATGAAATACAGGCGACATCGATGTTTGGAAAACCATGCTGCTCTTTTGGCCAAACGACAAAAATAATTCAAAAATCGTTTCCACCTAATTTTAAAAACAAATTGAATACGTGCATCACCTGTAGTTCCTCGGGGTGAGATGAAAAGCATTGAACAAGGCGACTGGACTGGGTCCCACGTAAAATCACCGACAGACGACTGCTCTGACCTTGTACAGCGCTCATGTCAATTCTGCAACAACAAATGACAAACTATGAGCCAAACAAACGGGGACAGAGTGCAAGGAGAGCCTTTTTAGGCTGGGCTGTGTTCTCGTTTTTTGTACAACATACATTGTAATTTTGGCATGGTACAAAGTTGCAAAACGTGTTTTGGGCGCGCGAGTGTACAATTTCGTATCAGGCCACCATTTTAGATTTGGTAACTGTGGAAGGTTGGTGCAAGGAAACATTTTCTGGGGGAATCGAGCGTTCGGTTCCAAAATAACGCCTGCACTGCAGGTTACAAAAGTTATTACGTATAGTTAAACAAAGTTTAACATGGTAACATGCTAACAACATATAGAAGTTACATAGTGAAAAAAAAAAACATGGGCAGATATGAAAGATAAAGATAATTGCAAGGCATTCGAGTGAAACTATAAAAGAAGATTTATTCTACATTGATAGGCAATTAACAGTCAGCTTGTTTCGATCACGGATCGATCGAAATGGTTACTGTAAGCTTCGTGATAATGACAACCAGGAATGGATGAAGCTAAAATATTTTGCGCAATAAATCTTCTTCGTACCTTTGTAATGAATGAACATACAGTTGCCATGTTTGACAAGGTTCAGCGAGGAAAGGATCTCTACAAAAAATAAAACAACAAGTTCTAGAGAGCAAACCAGCAACGAAACAAACTCAGTGAACTCTTGTAGAAGGCATTCGATTGAAACTATTCACCGTGCAGACTTACATGTACAGAAGAACGAAAAACCTTTTGACAGAAGGTGAAGGTCCACAAGCGATCTTGAGAAAGACGTCCTGTGGTTCACCTGACGGCTACAAAATCAAAAGAGAGAATATTTGGTGATGGAGTTGCGGTGGCTTAATGGTTAGCGCGCTGGAAACCGAATCTATTACTCTGGGTTCGAGCCCTGGTCGGGGTCAATGTGTTGTGTTCTTTAACAATACACTAACTTGCACAATGCCCGTGTATAAATGGGTACCAGCGAATTAAGTGCAGCGTGGGGAAGGGAGAGAGGACTATTCCTGGTCGCTTCAAACTGCTTATGAACAAGTGGCTCAGGTTTCCGTGTCACTAATAGCTTTTCTTACTTTTTCATACTTAGATATCAAGCAAAAAGACGCGACAAAACACTCGTTTTCCTTATAAACAGAAGAAAAATTCGGTGTTTCTTGACTACTGCAAGTTTAGTAAGTGGGCAGTTTCAGGATCAAACAAGTTCATGAAAAACCTAAATATAACCAAATACATGATCCGCTGTAAGAGTCAAAGAAGATCTCACCATTTTTCTGGCTTCACAAACAGCATTGACGTCGCTACATCGCACGTGAACTTGTGGTTGGGTATTTTCGTCCATCACCGGCGCTCCTGCGTAAAACACAGTCGCGTATTAATCCTTCAGAACATTTCACACAAGTTAGGAATAACCCGCAATACAAACAAATCGCCATACACGATCTCTGGTAGCAATGCCCTCCAAAATTCGAAATATGGCTTGTGCTTGGAAGAGCCCTGGCGTCGGGGTGCTGCTTGGAAATCACATTGCCAGATGATGTGGAGAACCATAGAAAAAGGCGAAGCACACAGTAGAAAGCTCAAAAATAAAAATTGCCGGTCTATTTGAAAATTGAGGACTAACACTACCACTCACAAAAAATTCTTGAATTCAATTATTTCCAAATTGGAAAGGATGGAGTAGTTTTGTTAACTGTACGCGCACGAACTGTCCGAAGTACTTTTTAACTACAACACTATCCAAATTTAGAATTAATCTGAAGAGTTTGCAAACTTAATAAATATTCTTGCGCGCACTTGTATGAGATTTAAGCCTGACGATATAATTAACCTGAAAAAAATGGCATTGCTAGTTGTCCTGCAACCCAAAAACGTTAATAGATTAATACTTAATCACGTTCGCTCAGGACAGCAAACCTGGCGTTTTGACGTCCTAACCTTCACGTGGACGACGAGTCTAGCATGCGCAGTAGCGCGGTAAGGGGAAATTTTACTTCCGGTCGTCGTCCTCTGGGCTCATCGTCGTCGGTGCTTAAGGTCCCTAAAACCTCAGCCGTGTCTCAAGCGTGGAAAGAGTCACGCGAGCGAAGGAAAAAAGGAAGACTAATGCCTACTTGTGTTATCTGGGTCTGAGAGCCCATTATGGACTTTTACTAACCTGGTAGAGATCGCCAAGGAGGCAGCCGGATGGTCTTCTTTAAGAACGACTGTTCTGCGTGGTAGAACCTAAATGTTCTATCCACCACATGAGGTCGAGGTTCCGCTTGCACGGTTAGGATGGCCACAGGACACTCGTCTTTGTTCATGAATGACACCTTGAGGAGGGGTAGAGCAGAGTAACACTTTTAAAAGACATTTCATTTCATTTCCTAACAGTCCTCAATTCACTCAGTTCAGTGTTCTTTTTCACTCAAGGTTTTTTTCAAAATGGTAACGCCAAACAAAAGAGAGGGAGAAAAATATTCAGCCACGAGGAGAAAAAAGGACTTCACAAATTCTGCCATCAATGACTTACTCAGGACTCAAAGCACCCTGTTTTACACGGCTAGAAAATCACCATCAGAGACGGAGTTGTTTGACTTATTTTTTTATTAGCTCTCAAAACGTCAAATCCGTTTCGTTTGGGTTTCCATTTTCTACAATCTATGATTGGCTAAAACAACTAATGCCATCGGCTTTAACCAACTAGATCAAAATAAGCTGTATTTTTAACCAATTGGGGCCAACACAAAACAGATCGTGACTTTGCGACCTTGGCGTACGTGGATTTCCCGCGCTCGGTACCGTCTGCAGGTTTTCCCGCGCTTGGTTCTGTCTGAATCGTTTTATTTCGAGTTCCGGTTGTCTCGTGATTCTTGCGATTGCTGTGATTGGTCAAATATGATTGATTGATGGATTGAACTCTCTCACCTTAATTTGACGAGGTTTCAGGTTGTTTTCTTCTGACGTGCTCGTCTTTAAATATGTCTGGGTTTGATGTTTGAGCGGGTGAGAAGGGCCCTATGGAGAGAAAGGACAAATCAGGAACATATAATTTCTCTTTACAAAACCAATACACTGTCAAGAGACACGTAAAGAGAATAACAAAAATCATCAAGCGAGGTATGATTAATCTTTAAATTCTCAGTACTAGCATTATGGGAAATTCATAACAATTAGTACAGAGAGTTACTCATTTGATCTTGATGCCCCAGTGAATGAACCTTTACCTGTTCAGGGACGCTTTGATCCGCTCTAAAGGTCTGGAACTTGAACGGGATGTGCACGGTCTCCCTGGGCCTTAAGAACACTTGTGGGTAGGGGCTGGTAGAGGCGGTGTCAAACATGTTTTCTTCTAGAGCTGTAAATGAACATTTTACATTTCTGATAAACGTCTGGCACAACACAAGAGGGTAACACTGGATTACGGGCGGACCAAACACTGTATATAACACATAAACAGGCTTTGCCATAGTAAGCTACATAGTGCAAGAATCGCTATTTCGCAGAGAAAGGTTTTTAAGGTTGATAAATTGAAGATGCTTGATCTGTGAAAAAGTCAAATTTGAATAAAGCACAATCATTTATCACCTGAACGAGTCTCAGTTTTCCTCTTGAAATGTCTCCATTCCCTAGTGTCTGTTATGACTCTGTAAAAGACCAAATGCTTCGTTTTTAAGTGTTTTCATCTTGTAACTGCAATTGTTTTTCCATACTGCAAGAATATCGGCCTAAGAGCTTGGCAAGACTGACTGACTGCAGTGAGGTGCGTACAGAAAACACCAAGGGTCAACATTTTCCCAGCAAGCTCCCGAGCAAGTTTGGTTAATACGCAGTTTATTTCACGACTTCCAAAACGCTTCGAATAAATCGCACTACTACAGACCGGAAAGACACCGTGAACTTCAAGCACACAATTCTGATTGAGTATGTGGGTATCTGGGTATCTGGGTATGCGCCGCTCTATTCTGTGGCCAATGATAGACCCAATCTTAGTTACTTTGGGTTCAATTAAATTTTTGCGACCTCATCTTAGTCACTTTAATAATAATAATAATAATAATAATAATAATAATAATAATAATAATAATAATAACGGTTTAATGATGACTTTTCTACAGAGTAGTTCATTCATATGCTAACTAAAAATTAAAAAGACATATAGATATATCAGTATAATTTACAAGTAAAAACTATGTGGAAAACACGAGTATGTAAAAACTTAATTAATTTTGTACATTCAAAACAATCTAATCTGAGTTCGGCCTCAGTTTTCAAAGACTTACAAGCTTTCCTCGTAAATGTTTAGCATGTTTTAGCATGTTTTAGTTTTAGTTTTAGCAATGTTTTCTGTTTTATGAATCTACCTTGTAAAGTTTGTTCACTAGGTCATCCTGTAAAGAGGTGACACATAAGTTAAACTGAATGTAGAACGGTTACAACTTTCTCACCGCGAATCTTCCCCTTTTTAAATCCCCACTTGCCAGAATTTTGATCCCAGAATCTCGAAAAAGGCGCAAGCCCATTCTAGTAACCCTATTGAAATTGCAACTCCCTTATAGTCAATCCAGTCGCAAAAGTGCGACCCCATCCAGCGGAAGTGGCAAATCCCTACTGAAATCCCCGTGAGGGGCTAAAACAGTCAGCACAATTACTTGAGTTCGTTGTCGTCACAATGAATGGTGATAGTTTGATCCGTGGAGTAAGGATTTCTCAGCACAAACTCAAAAAATTCCGCTGTGCCGAATGACGGGTAGATTGTGTGACTGGTTGTGATGTTACCCGCCAGCGAAGACAGAATCTTCTCATGTCTGAGCTTCTCTCTATAAAACAGAAACAAACGAAAATGGGTGTTTGTAATGCTATAGTTGAAAGCAGGGTGTTTTAAAGAAACAAACTAGCAAGATCGCCATGCGTCACGCAAACAGTCAACATGCATTACTTGCAACAAATTTCGCACGATTTTAATTTCGGACGAAAAAATGTCCGAAACTAAAACCGTCCGAAATTTTTAAGCGTCCGGAATTTTAAGAGTCCGAAATATTTACAGTACAGTATAAAACTTGGAAGTAGCTTCTAAGCTCTTAGTTTCATTTATTGAGTGAGTCTAGTTGAGACATGACGTGACATACGTAACGGCTTGGTAGCATATGTGATATTCACTCGTCGGTGTATTTCTTTAACATTGAAGCTGCAGCAAAACTATCATTTTCACAGATGTTGTTTCAGTCTAATTCGTGTTTTGCAGACGTAAATTTACTTCAGTTATGTTTCAGCAAAGTGTGCGAAATTGTTGTCCGAAATTTGTCTGAAATGAGATTACAAAAGTGTCCGAAATTAAACGCCCAAAACATTTTGCAAGTAATGTAATATTTCATAAGTACAGCTTGGCCTTCTGTCACGCAACGCCAACCTCTCCTTCGTGAGCGCAGCATTTCTGTAACTGCAGAGAGTTAGAGGTCAGAACTGTGCATAACGACCTTTCCAACTGGAATGTGAGAAGTGCTCTGAAAGTTTCAAGATTATTTTACCAACCTGTAGAGCTGGATAGTTTTGAGGTCTCTTGTTCTTTGTAACTTTTCCTCTTTTTGAATCTAACAAGAAAAAGATTCCCTGTTTACATTACATTACACTAAAGCTAAATGCAGATTGGTCTACAAATTAAGAACTAGAAAGCGTATTTTTATATTGTCTTAACTTACTATTAAATTCCCTGTAGAATTATCAGCTCCTTGGATCTGCCGAACAGCCAGCATTCTTTCAAGTTTTCTATCGCACAAATTCACAACATGATGAATAAAGAGACAGCAAGCGTAACACCAAAGAATTATCGTACCCACAATTAACAATTAGCCAATCAGGAGCCTTTTATTCTGTCCTGATATCCTGTGATATCAAGTCAGTACCCAGTCAGTATGGCACGATTTATGGCCAAATTTTGGTACGGTAAACGAATGATCATACCTTTTTTGTACGCCTTGTTTGTATATCAGGCTCATATGGTCTCTCCATGGGTATTTTGGCGAGACGTATGTCGAGCCAAAATACGAACCATGGCTCGCCCAAACACGCCTGATATGCCGCCGAAGCGTACGAAAAAGGAAAAAAAAGATACGATTAGGTATGAAAACTGCATAAGTGTTTCGTATCTTTTTGCAATGGACTACAGAAAACGATTTTAAACTGGCTAAATGGCTTCTGGTAGTGTAAACACAATTTACTCATTGCAACACATTCATATGCTTTCATTTCACGTAAGCGCACCCAAACTTTACAATGAATACGTGGAATTTCATAATGATCTCCGGGAACTTCTTGAGGAGTTTTCTTTATGGAAACCGGCCCTAGTTTTGTTGGCACAAATCATTTAGAAATACATCTTCAATAGAAGCCGTCATTCAGTAGTGGTTCCTAAAGGCTGCCGCACACTAGCCGATTTTTCGTCGTAGAATTGCAGATTTTTTGTCGGGGTCAAATCGGGTTAAAATTTGTCGGACCATCAACTTGCCGCACACTAGCCGATTTTATGTCGCGACTAATCGCTCTGAGG
Organism: Orbicella faveolata; assembly: GCF_042242905.1. Classification (NCBI taxonomy): domain Eukaryota; kingdom Metazoa; phylum Cnidaria; class Anthozoa; order Scleractinia; family Merulinidae; genus Orbicella; species Orbicella faveolata. Next base: position 6,938,797 of record NW_028301539.1, on the reverse strand, counting down.
CTTAGGGCCGAGTCATCCAAAATCAAGATGGCGCTTATTCCACTGGCGTAACTCTCATGACATTTCCTTATTGGTCGAGGCGCGCGCGTGTCCCGACAAATTGTCTTGGTCCACCGCACACTAGTCGAAAAGGCCCGACAAGACGTTTTGAGATCTAGCACTGTCAGATAGCGCCCGACAAGCTCCGATCTTGTCGCAGACTTGCCTGAATTCACCGCACACTAGCCGACAAGTGAAGATTTTCTGTCGGCCAACAAAAAATCGGCTAGTGTGCGGCGGCCTTAAGCACACCCTGATAAACAAGCGTAAGTCAACACACCTATTGTAATTTAGCCAAGATATCCGTCTTCACCTCCCTGCTACAGAATTGTTCTTTGTTTGTTCGCTATTTTATTGAAATGACATTACTTTAGAGTGACTCGAGCACACACTTAGGCAAGTATCTACAAAGACAAACTAACCTTTTCCTAATGGCATCAGCCTCTCTCACTGGTTGATCATCTTTAGCTATTTTGTCCTGTCTACTGAACAGCACTGCTGCAAGCTCAGCATCGCATTCAGCCATTTGTTTGGCTTTCAGTTTAGTCCGCACCTTGTTTCCTTTGAGTAAAAAGAACTAAATATTAAGTACTGGAATCTCTTTTAACCTTAAACATCTTTGCTTTACTCCGGTATGGTGCTTTTTGTGTGGGATACCTGTGGTATCTAACACTATTGTCATCGGCTCGTGTCCGTTAATGCAAATGAGGTACCTCACACATGTCGCTTTGGGTACCTATTTTTTCTTCAGTTATTGGAGAGCTTAAGTAACGACGACGGTAACGCCGAGGACGACGCCGAGTAAAAAATGAATTTGTATTTTACTTGCGCAATTTGCCATTGTCTAGATCTGTTCAGTACGCCATTTGCTCTAAAAACGTCCTCAGGCTAAATATGAAATGACAGCGTTCAATTTCGAATGGAAATACGAAACATTAGCCGTCGTCGTTCACGTTCCTCAGACTATGCAGAACTTGGTCATTTCACGTTGTTGTTTTGCAGAGGACGGCTAAGATATGTACCAAGAATTATAATGCACGAGCACAGCCATTGTTCTACTCATATTAAAACCTTTTGTTTGGTGACGTTGTCGTTGCCGTCATCGTCGCGCCTTGCTCAAACTTCCTGTTTTAAAATTGCAAAAAATGGTTTCACATTATGTTCACAGAGCTCCTTAATTCCCAGAAGAAATCAAAATCTCATTTCTCGTTACAATATTTACAAGTGGACAGGTGATGACAACGAACAAAGTCATCAACTAAATTATATTGTCAAATTCTCAGAACTGACGATAGATGATCTGTAAAAAGAATTGACGTTTTGAACTTGAGACCTACACGAAACAGTTCTTCTCAAACTCGTTCATACTTCATCAAATTCAAACAAACGAAGCAAATCATTGCCGTGACCGTAGTGTGGATATCTAAGCTCGATTAGATACATATATAGGATTGTATTTTCCCATCTACTCTGTAGTTTAATTTCTACGCGGCGTGTGGTATTGTTAACTGCCTTCTATGCACTTAACCAACCAGTGAGGTTATGGTCTCCATCGACAACGATGGACGGACTTCTTGTGTTTGGTTAAGTGATGAAACACTGAATTGTCTCTCGTATTTGATACATTACTTAAAAGGTCTTAATCATATTAAAGATTCAAAATATATGCCTCTTACTAACCTAAAAAGAAGAAACATTTTTCGCTTTTTACGATTTTACGTAACTTACAGTACGGGCCAAAGAAGACTAGGTAACAAGCGTGTCTAACGATTTCCGGAAACCAATTCAAGTCACGCGGAACGTCTCAGTCAAATGATTGACGCACGTCAAAAACACAATGAGTCAATCCGAAATAGTTGCCAAGTCATCACCACGTTTTGATATACATGTCAAGATTAACGAAACAATTTACACGTTTATTTGCCTTGAAAGAAAAGAAAACTTGAGGCATTTTAGCGACTAAGAACAGCTTCAAATTTCATCGAAGAGCGCATAGTTATTGAAGGCCCTTTTTGTGATTTAAGGGTCATTTATCTTTTCATTAGCATTTAAAATGACTACATAATCCCAAGCCGTCATTATGTACCACACCCTGCAAACTGTAAGAATTAAATGTTAAGGCAGGTTCAAACCACCACTAACCTGTTAGCCCATTGGTAGTTCCTGTTTCTCTGACAGTTTCCGACACCACGACAGTGGAATGTCTCTTGGGAACTGTACCTTACAAACAGAATATATCACCAGTAACACATAACACAACAACTGTATTTCAGAAGCTCGTAGTCTCGTAGTTCAAAACATTACTGTGTTACCATGATCGCATGTTTCCTTACAGTAAGTCGAGTACACGTCAAGTGACAGGAAAACGCCACGAACAAATGAAAAGAAATCCTCCTCAATCCCCCGTCCCTCCCAGCTGTCGTCGTCATCCCCACCCCCACCCCCACCCCCTTCTCCCTCTCCATTGCCGACATCGTTGTCATTGTCCTCACTTTTCAAAGTTATGCTAATGATGGTGTCCCTTTGAGAGACAAGAACAACTAAACTGATTTTAGAAACAAAAAAGAACTTAACTAACCAAGTTTGCCTTTTGGTGCTTCGCTGGAGTGTCCAATGTTTGCTACTCGAAGATGAAGCCTGGCTTCAACAACAGACTTGATACCAAATGGACGAATTGTTCCCGTGCGAGTCTGAAAGAGATAAAAGGATGTGGTACTAAGGTTATGAGTTCCCCCATGATCAATGACGGCCTTCCGGCGGAGGATACGTGTTTACCTGATTGCTTAACCATTTCCCATTTTCCCATTGTTCCCTGGGATATTTCGCCAAAGTTCAAGTTAATAATAGAGATATCCCTTTTTCCCTCACATTAATCAAAAAATATCCCTCATTTCAAGGAAACATAAGAATTATCATAGGAAATTTCTTGACAAAAGGGGCTAATTAGCAGCATCTTAATGTGACTGCGTGTGCTTCTTATCGTGCTTGTGCGCAAGCGAAAACCACCCTTTACGAAGTAACAAGAGCACAGGGCTGTATAACCAGGATTTCTCGAGAAACCTGTAATCATTTCATGAATTGTTCCCCTTACCATGTCTCCAGCCTGTGATGGTGCTTCTTCGGAAATCTCACTGGTAACGACATCCAATTCATGCGCGACGATCACAGCCTCACGGCCTTGACGCAATAAGTGCTGGATAGAACAACGTTAAACAAATATTGAAAAGAGGATTATTGATGGATAAAAACCCTTTGCTATAATCCCTCTTGCCATGACGTTCACATGAGACTAGTGGTTTGAAACGGTCAACCATTCAAATCCTGCTATGTTGCTTTCTCTCAGGAAACACTGACTCTAAAAGAATTCAAATGAAAGTTACGGGATTTTCCTCTCTTATTCTTACACATTCTAAACCAAATAGGAAACATTTTCTCTGCGTTTGTATTCACTTATAGAAACAACGTTTGGGTGAACGGGAAAATGCTGCTTTGCAAGCTTTTATTCACGCAATATTTCAGTCTTGTCCCCGCAAACTTCCACTCGTGTCTCTGTACCTCGATGGAAAGGCGGAAAATGATTCCTATTACTTAACGGTGTACTCAATTCCAGTACGTTTAGTAATCTTAAAACAAACTTAATTCTTTAAGCCCTTCGATTAAAATATTAATTCTTCTAACGTATTCTCATGTTTCTTTTAAAGTCAGTTCTGAGAATTTGGTAATACATCAAGGCAATATCCCTCCTTAGTTAACGACTTTGTTCACTCCAATCACCTGCATCCTTGACTAGTATTGACATTATGGAGGGAAATAACATGTTGGAGGTCGGATAAATAACATGTCGGACCCTATGGATAATTGTTTACCTTAAGAGGCAGTGTGGTCGAGCCAATCAGGAGGAGTGAATCCCCATCCCAGACATCAATGTGTAATGCCTGACTCAGAAGATACTGACTAAACACACGACCCTCTCCAGGCTGCATATATGAAGGGTCCACCATATAGCGCAACTGAAAAGTCAAACAATTACCAGTGCTATATGAACTCAAAATGTTTGCAAGGAACGTTGCACAAACTTTATACTGTCTGATTAATAAAGTCAGCAAAAATTAATCCAATTTTGACGAGGAAGGAATTGCCAAATTTCGCTATGTACTTGTCTCGGTTACATTAACGTCTTATTTTCCTTGTGTTTATTTCACTTTCGCTGTTATAACTGCCTTATTGTGTACCTTATATCCAATTACGATCTGCAAAATGGCAATGGTAACATTTTTTTTTGCTAGCCTAAGCTCTCTTGATGAGCATTTCGTGCGTTCTTGTTATAGAGCAAAAACAGCGATCTAATAAATAAAGCAAAAGCTTGAGGTATACAGCTGTTTCTACAAGTCAAAGGTTGTCCCACAAACGCCTAAAAGCGTACGCGACAATGCCGATTGGTATTATGGCTGGTAATAGCTTATCGTTGCTTGATTGAGGTTAACGTGTTTTCAACAAGAAGGAAAAAGAAAGCAAAAATAAACGTGTTTGTGTTGTTTCCTTCTATCACGCTGAAACACACTGAACTTCAATCAAGCAACCGTAAACCAGCATTACCCAAAATAACTTTCGAAATTGTCACGTAAGCTTATAAGCTTTTAGAAAACACCCCTAAGAAAATACGCGCGCTGATTGGTTAAAAATTGTGCTTTAATAACTCGATAAAAATACAGAATAGCACGAGCTGTTGACGTTATGATGGCAAGAGCAAAGAGAAGTTACATTTTCATGATCAAAGCAAACACGTTGTTTTCTCTTTTTCGTCGTAGTGTTTTCTAAAGGAAATTGAAAGCATGTTCTCCGTGTTTCTATCGAGTTATACAGAGCGGAAAAACGTAATAAGCATGCGCGAGTTTTGGCTGTGCGCCAGGCTCCAAGTTTGAAAAAATTGCGGGAATTTCGTCGATCGGGTGAAAAAAGTCATGCTTTCCCAATTTTCCCTTTAAGCATCAACATTTTATCGTCAGTAATGGAAAGCTGGTGTATTGTTTTCGTGGGGATTCAATTTTTTTTTCGGACAAAATTAACCTTAAGGTTTCCGAACCCTTTATTTCCCCACGGTATACACAAAAAATTTCGGTGCGAAAACACATTTTTTCCTCAAACACTCTTTACATATTGCATCCATATAAGCAGCCCACTGAATATATAAACAAGAGGGACTCTCAGCAGGCAGGGGAAACTTAGTTTTCTTTACAGTGAAATGCCGGAAAAAAATCATGCTTGCCCGAGTAAAAATATATCAACCGAACGACATCCTCGCGCACCTTATTAGCAGTCCGCCGTTGACTCCGCCCTTCTTTCCACAATTGCAACCCTCATTATCACCTGAGCCCGCAAGTAGGGCTAGGGATGCGCAAAAAGATGCGCAGTACGTTTTTCCACTCTGAAATCGAGTTATAGAAACATTCGTGAAAGTTTGGGAGAATTCGAAAAAGCTGTGGAAACACCTGAGGCTCGTGTTTCCACGGCATTTCTCGTTCTCCCAAACTTCCACTCGTGTTTTTGTTGAACTCGATAGAAACACGGTACATGATTTTTATTTCTTTATTGTAGAGCAACTTTTCTAAAACAGCTATATAGGTGGAAGTTTCCTTCCTCCATCCCTGACCCCAAATGAATAGACACATTTATTTACATAATAACAAAGTGGCATCACATCTCACCATCAGTCCAGGAGATTCATCTGACAGTGATCCGTCTTTGTTAAACTTTTGTAGCACACAAGGAATACCTTGTGATTGACTGTCAGTGTCTTTGAGATACACTCTAAAAACAAATCAGTTTTAATATTAACAACTCACACTACAAATTGAAAACAAACTCGACACCACTTATCAGTAATTTGTACCTTCCCAGAAACGTTTCAATCAGGATACTGCCACATAGCATAAAATACCGAAAACAACCCCACCCAAGTCTATGAAAATAAGCCTACGGAGCTATAAAAAAATTCTAATATTTTTAGACAGAAGGAACATCAGCCTTAGTTGGTTTTCAAGCGGGTCTTCTATCCTGGTCGAATTGGAATTTGGACATGTTTGATTTTGCAGCGGGAGGAAAACTGGAGAACCTGAAGAAAAAGACTTGGAACAAGGCGAGAACCAACAACAAACTCAACCCACATATGACACTGGGCAGGAATCGAACCCAGGACACATTGGTGGAAGGTGAGTGCTCTTACCACTGCGCCATCCCAGCTCCCCGTGAATAATAAAAAAAAACAACAAATACAAGTTATAAAACCTCTGCTTCTTATAGCTCTTGAGGAAAGATGCTATTGTACTTCTAATTACAAGCTCTCTGTTGTAGAAGTCGTTTAGTATTTTACTCTGTTAGAGTATGCTTAGAGACCTGTAATGTTCGTTATGTAACTGTAGAACTTGTATTGAGTTTCACATCATCATGTTTAGAAAGGTTTATCAAGTGGTGATCTGTTGCACGCCTAAAATGTTTTCGACGCAGTATACATTCCCTTGCAAATATTAACCCAAATCTATGAAGTGCAAAACTCTTTCACTAATGAACCCCCCTGAACACAAGCCGAGAATAAAAGGCCATTTGAACAAACATAAGACCAGGGCTCAATATCGAAAGTTAATAGTGCTCAAGAAGTTCAATCTGAAAAATCTAATGCACAACAAGCAGAATTAAAAAAGAAATTCCTTTGAAATTTACACAAACCTTTCAGTGGTAACTTGAGGAAAACGGTAAAATTGGAATGAGAAAAAGGAAGTCCTGTTGTAGCACCTAACAAGATTAAAATACCAAATAAGGTCACACCTGGGGGAACATCAACTTTTAAACACACTTTAAACTTTCACTTTCTTTCCCACGGTTAGATGTGACTACTCTGTAAAATGATTAAAATTCTGAACACATTGTAAATTTCTGAGAATGGAGGAAAGGAAGCAAGGAAGAAAGGGGGAGGGAGGGAAGGAAGGAGGGACAGAGGACGCACGGAAGGACGGAGGGCAAGAAGGAAGGAAGATAGGAAGGAATGGATGGAGGGAGACAAAGGGAGAGTGAAAGGAAGGGAGAGTAAGGAAGAGAGGGATTAGAGAGGGTGGGAGGGAAGTGGGAGGGAGGGAGAGAGAGGGGAGCTCGAGGGAGGGGGCTCGAAGGAGAAAGGGGAAGAATGTAAATGGTCATGATATAAACCACCCAAATCAAATTTTTCTCACAAAGCTAAATACCAGCCACGGCTATATCTTAAGATCTAAACCAGGTTCAGCAGCAATACCAAAGTCAGGAATGCAAAAAAAAAAAAAAAATACTAACTCGTTTTCAGCAAGAGCTTGAAGACTCCTCCATTTATGGTCTGTTTTTTACTTACCTTACTAGTAATTTTACTTAATAATAATTCACTATGTATGTATTCTCCTTTAAATTATGTAAATCCATAGTATATGTTTCTTATAAAAATGTATAAATAAAGCTTATTATTATTTTAAGAAATGACGGACGTAGGGAGTGAAAACTATGCACAAGTTATATGTCTTTCATCAGCCATACCTTGACAGTGCAAGAAACTGGATGATAATCTCATTGCCGAGGAGTTGATCCATTCCTTCAGTATCTAAGTGTAACGGTAGTTCCTCTCTGGGATCAATCACTTGTGGAGGATTGCCACGGCGATCGACAATTGACGGGAATCCAGCACTAGACAGCCGTGCATAGGCCGCACGGGTCATAGTTGTGGGTCCACTGTATAAAAAACAATAAATAATGCATACTGAAAGCTAACGATAAAATCCGACGTTTCGGAGTAGTCAGGATTCCATTATCAAGAAAAAATATATCAGATCATGCAAATTACAGCATTTAAAGCGATCTTGGCGCGGAGAATTAACATAAAAGGGTGCGAAGATTATGAAAATACTTTCGCACGAATGGACGCGGACATTTACATAATCGTGTAAAAGGACATAAACAACAATCCTCCGCCATTGTCAAACACTACAAGAACATACACGGGACGATACCTCAGGACCTGTTAAAGCGTTTCGAAGTGCTTAAGAAATGCAGAAACAAATTTGACTGTTTAGTGTACGAAATACTCTTTATAAGAGCTTTAACGCCTAATCTCAAGGTGCAATCAGACTCCAATTTTCCTCTGTAAATGTCGTGCTCTGTGGCAAAAACGTGGCAATAGAGGCAATATGCGCTGACTTCCACGCACTAATCAAATTTTACTGTTTACGAATCAATTAAGGCCCCTTCCACTCTACACCAGAGAAAATTGAAAACGCATGCGCAGCTTTATTTCTACGGTTAGGCCTACCGTCCACGCCAATTCGTCACGAAAACGGAGCTTTTCGAAAACACTCTTCAGACCGGAGGAATTTGAAAACGCCGGCTTCACGCTTGCGTGTAGTCGGAAAACTTTTTGAAAACGGAGCTTTTCGAAAAACAAAGTGACGTCGCAACATCCATGTGATTTCCGTGACGGAGTTTTCCACAAACACAAATCCAAAATGGCCGACGATGATTATTGCGTCTTCAAATTTCTCCGGCGTAGTTTGAACAGAAAACATTTGATGCTTTTCAGAGTGAAAACGCCGCTTACTTAATTCGACATTTTCTGTGTAAATTCGTTGACTCCTTCCGTGAAATTTGTGCATCAGTCATTCTGCCTGCAAAAACTGTAGCCGGCCTATGATTACTGAACTATATGTGGTTCAGCAAAGGTACAATATACTCACGACATAGCTTGCACATGCGCCGAAACCTGAAACTGTCCCTTTACAACATGCCTAAAAGACCAGTGTTCTTAAATTTGTGGCCAAGGCCATTTTTTTTTTTCAAGAAAAACCTCTGTGCTTGTTAACAGACAACTCTTCTACGGATCCACTTGATGATCAAACAAAGAAACGAAGAAGGCTTTTTGGAGTCAAACAAGAGAGACAGTCACGGTGGTTTAAAAAATTTCCAAATACTGAGAAGAGAGCTGAAATACGAGGATACTGAAATAGTTTTGACGAGTTCAAGGTGTTTGGAAATGGTAAAACAAGGTCTCGAGTCTTTGATATATCTTCTCAATCGAAACTAAAACTATAGAGAAAAGGAAAATATGTTGTATAATCAATGCTTATATTAGGATAAAAAAAAAAAAACAAACACCGTCACAATAAGATTTAAGTTATGATTCCCTTTGTTTAAACTAAATTAACGAGTTTGAGAAACGTATTCCAACTACAATTACAATTTTAAATCATTGAGTATACCTGGCAGGGGTTATGCCTGTTCCGGTTAAAATCAGAGGAGAGTGAACTGTGCTATGCGGCACCTCCGAGAGATGAGTCACTGGACTGGGAGCACTTGGACGCATGCCAGAAGAGCTGTACTGCTAGAGACAAGACGAAAAGGGCATTACACTTTACCGACAGTTCCAAATTATCACCAACAGCAACCAAACAATACTATTTGAAACGACAATGCCATCTTAAAGGAGCTACGACAAGGTTTACGCATCTTGAAAAGTTAAGCCTAAAATTTTTCAAGTGCGCCGTTTGTAATCTGTGTTAATCTTCTCTATCCTTAAAGGTCAAATGAACCAAAATTTAGACATTTTGTTCATTTGAGTTCAATGTGCTCATTAAGTATAAAATAAACATATTCTGAAGTTTCGAACAAATTGAACGACGCAATGCGGAGATATTGGAATGCTAAAATCATTGTTCTTTATCCTTCATAATCGTAGAGCGGTCGGGAAAATTGTCGGATAATTGTTGGAAATAAAACTTGTGACGTCACTGTTGGTGAGCTCAAGAAATGCGGGAAATTTGAACCTCTTTTGGTTTCATGTTCTCAGTGAACTTCAGAGGAAAACCATTCAAAATCAAAAGTTAGCACTTTTAAGTTCCCCCAGGACCCAAAAATTAAAAGAGAATGGCTTAAAAAAATGAAATGGGAGTGCTTCATGCTCTCGAAGCATTCGCGCGTTTGTGAATAACACTTTACCGAAGACAGCTTCGAAAAAAATCTTGTAGTAAGGAGTTTGTTGGGACCCTCTTTCAAACTTCGTACCGACCATTTTTAACTTCACTATGGACCGTTGCAAGCCTGCAATTGGACAAAAAACAAATAAAAACAAGCGAATAATGCCCGCCGAACAGCGGAAGAACTCCTCGGCCATATCCCAAGTAAAATATGATTTGTATTTAGATCCAAAACCCTCCCCACGAACGACTCACTGACGCAGAAACGCAGCAATTTTCAAGACAACAATGACGTCACAAAGCAGTCTCAGTTCCATTCCTTCCATTAAAGTGCGCGGTCATTTTGGAAACGTTTTCGTGAGGCCATCGGCTGTCTTCGTACTTTTAACTTTTTTACTCCTTTTCACGGCTCAGAAAGAAAAATTTCCACATAAGTTTCTTTTTACGTGTTTTTTTTTTTTTTAACATTTCGTCGCTATAAAATGGCTGAAGAAAAAATGTCGAAATTTTGGTTCATTTGACCTTTAACCATCATTGTTCCTTTACAGTTTATTAATATCTCTTTGGGTTTTTTTTCTATTTTAGTAAACTGCTATTTTCAGGTTTCCTTCAACGAAAAGGTAGTTTTGGCCAAAATAACTCAAAATTCCAAGACTGAGCTCCTTTAAGTGCGACGTCGAGGACCTTAACAAACCTCCCCACCCCCTCCTCCACCCCCTTAGGCCCATCTGCCTCAACCCCTTTCCCCCTCACTAAGCACACGCAAACACCCTTTTCAAGCACCTATGGAGACCTTATTTTCTTTGAGATACAGCTATTGCTCACAGGAAATTAAGTTCAAATGAAATGTTTTAGTTCAAAATTGATGGCCAAAATCTACCTGAAAAAGTGGATCTCGAGGAGATACGGCAGGGTATTCATCTGACATCCTGAAACAAAAGACAGAACAATAACATTCAGCGCTACAATTAGAAACTTTACTCTCAAAGACCACACCAAAGGAGAGGATGGATTCTGGACTTAACATTTCTCGCGTTTTAAGTGTGTGTTCGGTCTACAATGTAACACACACAAGAGAGTTTTTCAGTCTTTTAATCCTTCAAAACAAACTACATACAGTACTAAATACCTAAATGATCACAATGATTCGATTTAGCGCAGTCTTTCCAGGAGGTAGCCTCCCACGCAGAAGCTCTTTGGGCTTGTCACGCAAGCTTTCTTCCCCAAGTGTTGGAAAAAGATTGCGTGACGAGCCCTAAGAGCGTCTGGCTATCTCCAATAAGCTACCAAAAGTAAATTAGCGCCCGGATAGCTAAATTGAATCATAACGGTTCCTCCAAGGAAGTGCAACCTACAGAGTTTTTATTGAGTTACGAAACTTCGGAAACGAATGACTAAGTGCAACGAACGAGTGACGGTTTGTTTGTCTTACACATTGGACAATCAACCTCTCCCAGACAAAAATTTAATTCAAATTAACACACACACAGCATTGCTTTCAAAAGCACAATTCGTTTAATAAACGCCTCGGGGAAACGTTCTCACAAGCGAATCAACCAAACGTTTTATGGCATTTCGTGATTTACATTGCCAGTCAGTGAAAGTTTTTGTTTCAGTTCCATGCTCCTAAATACGAGTTCTTCCCTAATGAATGTTGGTACATGTAACAGTCCTATACTAGTTCCACTGTAATCGACTGTTTTCAGTGAAGAAAATGAAACAGAATTCAAATTTGTGTGCTGTGTAACATGTGATTAGTTGGGAGCAGGTAAATTATCATTAGTTTATAATTTATGTTACAACTAACAGGCTGCTGGAAACGAGCAAATGGCGGCAAGAATGGCCACATGACTTGTTTTCCTGCCATTTCCAGAAAAAAGAATGATGGAAAAGCGCTGAATTTTTAATTCCATTTGTTCCATAATTTCATTTTCGGTGAAAATTAGAACTGCAGTCTACTAAGCAACAGTCTTAGCGGCAGAGCCTGGTGCGCATGCTGTGGAGCCCGGAGCCCCACTTTTTGGGGTGTCTGAGATGAAGGGATCTTTAAATGGTAGTAGACGGGAGCTGGAACAGTTAGTCCGCAGAAACTATTAAAATCGTTTAAATCCCTTCCCGATGGATCTATCTGATCTGCCACCGCATACGAGAGAAATGGTCGACAGAAACAAGGATAATGGTGGAACTGACAGAAAGTCTCTCCCCAGAAATAGAGATTTAAAGGCAACATCGCTTGAGGCCTGTAACTTTACTACACTGGGTATTTTTAAGTGTCTAGAAGACGTTTTTTCACTTGGACTGTGAATATATGCTTATAATGCATGTGCCTGACTGCCTGTCAAGATGGTTTAATACCCAGAAGCATGAGAAAACGAAGTGGATAACGAAACTTGCACGACACAAAAAGAGGTGGATCTTTCCGCCGCGCGAAGATTGCCTTGATAGATTGGCCCTAAGATAAGAATCAACCATCAGATTACTGGTAGTAAGACCTTCAGAGTTTGAAGAGTACGTCGAGCAGTGTGGGCACAAGTTCCCTATTATCTGCCTTCCACAAGATGAAATCGGAGCAGGGTATCCACGATATTGGATCCAGAAAATTGCTATGCGGTTGAAGCTGCAGTTCATCTGGATGATTGATGACAGCGTGGAGTGCTTCTACGAGTATCACCCCAATCAGGAGCCACCTGAACGTCAGGTTGGAAAAAAGTGGGTGAGGAACTTCAGAGACAACCGAAGGCGAGAACTTGACCTTGTGTTCAAGGTATTGAAGTCTTTGTCACGGAAACAGATGACAATGAAAAGCCTTTTGCAGTAATGAGCCCGAGGCGATGGGATCCGAGACGTCCACCTAAAAAGCCATCTTCTTGTAGGCCTCCACAGGGTGCTGTCTAACTCAACCTAAGACCATTCTCAGAAAAGAATGTTTACTATCGACCAGAACTTAATTAATCAACCTTCCCTTGCTTCTCTTAAAATAAGGATGGTAACAACTTTGTGTGGCTGAAAATGGGGGAAGCGGGTGGCAGAGTGCTCAGTTAATATTTTAGCCCCATGAACGCCTGGAGTGTCAAGAAAACAACACCTACAGCCCAAGGAGATGTAGACAGTGGATGGAGAGAAGGGAGTAAGCCTTCACTCAGGGCCACTGTAAACATTCCTGGGTAGAGAAGAGGGAGTGGGCCTCCTCTCTGATTGAAGGGAGTAGGCCTCCATTAACCTAACTCCAGGGGGTAAAATTGAAGGGAGTAGGCCTCCATTAACCTAACTCCAGGGGGTAAAATTGAAGGGAGTAGGCCTCCATTAACCTAACTCCAGGGGGTAAAATTGGAGGGAGTTGGCCTCCATTAACCTAACTCCAGGGGGTAAAATTGAAGGGAGTAGGCCTCCATTAACCTAACTCCAGGGGGTAAAATTGGAGGGAGTTGGCCTCCATTAACCTAACTCCAGGGGGTAAAATTGAAGGGAGTAGGCCTCCATTAACCTAACTCCAGGGGGTAAAATTGGAGGGAGTTGGCCTCCGAAAATCGAGTCTATGGGGGCAAGAGTGTGCATCACCATTCCCGTGTTTATTTGACCAACCTAAACAGAACTTGCAAAGAACGGTAACAATATAAGAAAGCATAAATTGTGAACTATGATCTCAAGTATCTATTACTGGACTGGCAGAGTGTTCTAATCTACATAAACAAACCTAAGCGAAGTACTTAGTTTCTATAGTTCGTGTCTAAACCACCTCAAAGGTGGTATGTAATTGCTCTAAAAGTTATGAATGTTCGTTTTGGTAATTTTAATTCGAGTGTACACAAAGAAACCTCAAAAGAGGTACTTATTGTAAGAGTCCCATTGCTCATCTTAACAGTTAACGTATCTATTAAATACAACTAAAAGTGGTGCCTGAACCCTCAAGATTTACATGTTATGCCAGGAGTTTTTATCAATTGTGTACATTACAAACCCAGGTGTAAAACTGATGTCGCCCTACAATTTAAGTTGTATTACAAAATATCCTAGATGATTGGAAAAGCCCTTAGGCAAACTATATTATTACGAAGACCTATGAGTGGGCAAGTGCTTTGGGTGGGTGGGAGGGAATAGAAAATATTCTGGACAAAATGTCGCACTGTAGTCTCACTCGTGTGAGAGCAAAAGACAGTGGCCAAATTTAGCAAGCACGTATCAAGATGCTAAAGTTCACTCTGATTGGGTGGTTTTCAGGATTCTTACGTGAGGTCATCCAAGGTCGATGAATGGATGATTAGCAAAGCACATAGCTCAAAATAGAAACAAGAGTTGTTGATTAACTGAGATTTATTTCATATGTTCAATAAATTGTGACAACACCTATATACATGACATTTGGATATGAATGCGAGCAGAAGGGTCTGAAAGTTTAGAGGGATAACCGCATTATTTTACAAGACCACAACTGGAAGGACACCGGAGCCAGAAGTCCATCAGTTAAAAGCAAGTGGAAGAAAAACAGTGAGCGGCAGTAAGTAATGAAATGTTCAGGAAAATCCAAACTAACAAGTCTAAAGAAGGTGGGCTCTTGAAAGACTTGGAAACTCTTAACAATCTGAAAACAATGTTTTGTTGTCCAATATTTTGTTGTCCTACATGAGAGGAAAGGATAGACATTTATTGCAAGGAAATCCCATGGACACGTCTACTCTAGACTAATGAGAAGTAAAAACCGAGTTCCATTGTATTTTGTTAACTACAATATTTACTTGTTTATTTACCTCACCCGATTAACACCACAGTGTTAATTACATTGACACTAAATCAATGTGATTATTTTAGTTGTTTCTCTTTGTCTAAGTTTCGTTGAGGTGGCAGAATCAAAGGACTCTACGTCTTTTATTTTTTAGTTGCTAAATGTTTCAATACTTTTAGGGTTACTTTCCTTTTTACACCTACCTTCTTTTACTTTCCTAACGGGCTAATGATCACAAAGTAAAACAAAAGGAAATATTCCAAATAAAAAGTTCTCATTGAGGACACATCAATTCTAGAGATTTAAAACTACCTATTTAGAAATACCAACCAATTGCTAGGTTCGGTTTTTAAATATTTCAGCTACAATCCAATTCTTGGGATTGGCATAGACTCTGCCATTTTAGATTTAATAATTATTCTGTGGAGATTGACCTATGGTTTCTTCCCAGATTCCCTGCAATGTTTTTTCTCCACAGGAGTTTTTTTTTTTTTGGCAGTGTTTGATATGCTACCTCAAGACATTGACATAGAATAGACTGATAAGACAAGTGAGTTATGTAGACTATTTTGCCACCTGAACGTGGAAATATTTTTTAAAAATTAGCTTGGCATAAACAAGAAGATGGTGTTATGACTATGAAAACCCCCTAACAGTTCTCTTCCTACAGTATCCGTTAGTGGTTCATTTAAGTGCTGTATCTCATTCGAATGTTTATGTCGAAGAAAGAAAAAACCGCCCCAACCCAACAAGCGCCTCTTTCTTCAAAAAGTTACCAAAAGTAAATTAGGGCCCGGGGAGATAAATGGAATAATAACTTAAAGTAGTTCAGAGAAAGTGCAGCCTACAGTTATTTTACTCACGAGTAGCGAAACGGATGACTAAGCGAACGAGTGAGTTTGTTTATTTGAACCCTCCTACACAAAAATTTATTCAAATTAACACGCACCGCTATCAAAAGCATAACTCGTTAAGTAACCGCCTCGGGGAAGCGTCCTCGCAAGCGAATCAGCTCAAAGTTTTATGGCATTCCGTGACTTAGATTGTCTGTCAGTGATTGTTTTTACCGCAGTACCATGCATCTAAATATATATACATTCCTAATGGAAGTTTGTACAATTTGTTCGTGCAGTCCTGATGCTAATGTGTTGGACTGTTTTTAATGACTAAAACGAAACAGAATACAATTTTGTGTGCTATGTAGCATAACGTATTGTCTGATTGAGACAATAACTTCATTGTGATTGGCTGTGAACAGCCAAATTTATAGATAATTCATAATTTGCCCGGCAGTTAATGCTTGCCCTCGTAGTGTTCTTTGTCATATAATAAATGAGTAGCCATACGAAAGCTCGAGCATTTAAAGACTTACACTGCTCCTGATATTCTCAAACTCTCAAATATTATTCGTACCGCATTTCGTAGAATAGATAAGTTTACTTAACGACAGTAACTAACGCCTTTAAAAATGGCGTCATGTCTGTGACATCTATCATAAGGACACCTGTCTCATCAATGTAAACACGTTCGTCTGTCGTTTCGATGTTCGTTGTAGAGTGGCTGGACTGAATCATAAAAGTAAGTACGCTAAGACGCCACGATATGGGCTCATGCTTATTCCCAATGATGGCCATAAATTCTTTTTAATTGATGCAATACATGCAAACGATACAGTCTCTCTTGATCTGGGAGTGATCTACAAAGTGAAAGCGGAAATGTAAATGAATTACAGAGATGTAAATGATTTGGGGCTTAAATGTGACTTGAATTGTCACAGTTCGTCACAAGTCCAAATTACAGCCATGGCTCACTCTCGACACAGTCGAGATGAAGGGTCTTCTCACGGTATTTGCGACAGTGAAGCTGAGACAAATCAAAGTTCTGCAAGCAGGAACAGAGATTCAAGCGAACATTTCTCGAGACATACATTTTCGAAATATGAAGAAGAGCAGGAAACGGCATACGGCATCGAAACACTTCAGCAGAAAAGTGACAGTAACGATGCAAAACTGAATTTGGATACTAATCAGTCTCCTGTGTCAGAGCACAAAGATGGAGAATGGCTAAAAGACCATCCGTGGGAAAACGAAACACCAAGGCGCCAAGAACGGATGGAGACGAGGATGGACATGTCGCAAGTGTGCATCGTGCCAGATAAATGGCTCGCAAGTAAAACCGTTGATCTCGAAAGGATCTATTCGAGTCTTCCGAAATTTATTGATGAAATCAAAGGACCATCGATTCGCCAAGAGCTAGAGGAAGTATTGCAAATCGATCCAAGCTCACTAAAAATACCCAAATTGTTGAAGGCGATTGAATCTACAAATACGAAGCTCTCCCCACATGTGCTTGAAATAGCTCAAAAGCAAAACAAGGTTCCGCCGCAAGACCAGCCATCTCTTCGTGATCATGGGAATAAGAACACTTTCAAGGCTTTTTCTTTAACTCCACCACAAAAGATCTGGTTTTTTGACTGCGAATACATGCTTAAGATGTGTCTGCCGGACGACTCATTACAGTGGTTTAAAAATAATGATCAGCAAGGAAGACACATTAGAGAAATTAATCCTGAAAAGAAAGATAAAAGATGGATTTTTATACCATCTTTCCGCCGGGCCAAGATTGCCTTGTTAGATTGGCCCCAAGATAACATCGTGACCCAGGAATCCACCATCAGATTACTGGTAGTACGACCTTCAGAGTTTGAAGAGTACACGTCTTGCTGCGGGCACAAGTTCCCTATTATCTGCCTCCCAGAAGATGAAATCGGAGCAGGGTATCCACGATACTGGATCCAGAAAATTGCTCTACGCTTGAAGCTGCATTTCATCTGGATGATTGATGACAGCGTGGAGTGCTTCTACGAATATGCGCCACCTCCTTGCAACAGAGATTTATACAAACCACGAAAATTTGGCCTTGCGTTCGAACGTATAGAAAATTCGGTCAAGGCCACAAACGATGAAAGCCTGCCTATCGCAGCCATGAGCCCAAGACGATTCATGAGTTGGGAGACTAAACCAAGACTACCATTTGATTGCAAACCTCCGCAAAGTGCTGTGTTTCTCAACTTAGCAGCACTGAAATCAAAGGAGGTGTATTATCGACCTGAACTTCGTGTATTAGAGGATATGATCTTCGGGTACGAATGTGAAAAAAATGGCCTGAAAGTATTCATTGACAACCGCATCCACCTGCAGGATCATGACTGGCAAGATACCGGAGCTAGGAGTCCTTCTGTTCAACAAAAGCCGACTTAGCAACCTTACTTAATCACTGAAGATATGACACTTGAAAACTAAAGCACATTTTCAAGTAATATTTCAAGATGTACTTTAGATGTAGAATCACTGATCAGTGAGGTAATCAGCAAGGTAATCGTTATCAGACTGCCATGGATAGCTTAAAATTAATTTTTCAATTTTGTTTACAGCCGCTGGAATGTGAAATTGTAACCATGCTGAAATTTCGACGACGCCCAATACAAAAAAAGTCTGGCTTCATTAAATCACAGGGGCTGAGCAAACTAACACAATTCACTTGTTTCATCTCTGATTATCTAGAAGTTTGAGAGAACAAAATAATAACTAATATTGAGAAGCATGCGTGTCTTTTCCAATAACTTATATTCACAACATAGAATTTTGTTCGTATTTTTCAAAACAACATTTCCCGTTTCTAAAAATTAAAAGTATAGGGTTATAAACACTACTACAATGCAAATAGAGATTTCATTTTCCATCTGTTGTCAGTACCCTTTTCATCTTACTTTTACAGCGTAAGAGATCATTTGACTTTGCCGTAGGTACTAAAAGAAACTCTTTAGGAAATGCCAAAACAAGATGTACCAATGTTAAATCCTAGTCTGAACATTTTCCCAGTTTCTCCTAAAGTGGGAACAAACCATTATTAAATAGGGAATTTGCTACTTAGCTTCTTCATGAACTCTTAGTAACCAGTAAACAACCAACAAGAAATTTTAAAATAAAAATAGTGACATTAGCTCCTACAGCCAAAACCTGACTGATTCAAATTTTATTCAAAAGTTTCATCCACAAGGTGCAATGAAAGTCAAAGTTGTGTCTGGTAGCCCAGGGCCAGCAGATTCTGTGGTCGGGTGAGTGGCTTCTATCCTTTGGTTGATCGCTCAATTGATCGATCGATCGATTGATTGATTGATTGTACTGTATGCTCACTTTTTCATTAATGTTGAAAGAAAAAATATAGTGGTGGAAGAATTACTGCAAAGTAGCATTATTAGACACTGTAAGTATAGTATCACTGAATGTACTAGATATTTCTGCAATCCATAGACTTGTATCTTGAAACGTATTTTTTCCAAGTAGAATGCAACTGTCAATAATTCTGAATAAAGTATTGAAAAATCTAATGGCTGTTTTCAAAACAATCATTTCATCAGTGAACATAGTTTATCCTATGTTCCCTGGCGAAGTGATGTCTAGCAATGCCTGAGGTGGCATCAGTACCACCACTTGACCGGGGGATAGAGTGTTATCGCATGATGTCGCAGCAGCCATATTGATGAGTACCAAAATAGTGAAATGCCCGCAATGTTGGTGAACCAAACCAATATTGTGGGAGTGGAACTCTTGTTTTGTGTAAACCTTTTCTGTTGTTCCAATAAATTTACATGGCCGCTGGCCATGTGAGTGCAAAAACTCTATACACACATGTACATAACTCTAACAAGTTACTGATGAAATAGACAAATAGTTGATTGCAGTTTAGTTTAGCTGATTTGTGGCCTCTCCAGATTAACACCCCCTGCTTCATCGCCAAATGAGCTGAATAACCCTTGGCTCATTTGATGGATGAATTTTATTGAGGTGGCAAGATCAAAACGATCCTGTATCTTCCAATTATAAGTTGAAGAATGTTTCAATATTTTTAGGGTTACCTTCCTTTGTGTACCTTTGTCGTTAGCTTTCTCAACAAGCTCGTAATCACAAAGAGCTACTAACCAATTGCTACTTTAAGTTTTATTATTTTTGCTAGGATCTAATCTCTTGGTACTGGTATAGACTTTTCCATTTTACATACACAGGTTACTTGATGATTGTACTGCAAGTACTACCCCCGCCCCCCCCCCCCCCCCACCCCCCGGGTGTAGAGCCTGAAAGAATGGCTGATAGCTATTTTTGATAATCGACTGATAATTACTTTAGAACACGTTTCAGATTCCCTGCCACGTTTTTTCTCCATTGGAGTTTTCTCTGGCAGTGTTTGATACATTACTTCAAGACATTGACATAGAATAGACTGATAAGACAAGTGAATTATGACGCCTACTTGTCATCTGAACGTATTATTGAACACACTGACTCGGAATAAACACGAAAATGGTGTTACGACTACGAAAACCTTAACAGTTCTTTACCCACAGTATCTGTTGTTGTTCATTTAAGTGTTGTACCACATTTATGTTTATGTCGAAAGACGAAATAAGCACCCTGTTCATGATAAATGCGCCCTCTCTGATAAGAAAAAGGGAGCTAAACAAAACCACGTCGACAACGGCAACGAGTTTGTCACCAAATAAATTTAATGAGCACGAAAATGGCTGTGCACGTGCGTTATAAATCCTTGTGTATTTCTTAGCCGTCCTCATCAAAACAACGTGAAATGACCAAGTTTTGGGCATTTTGAAGAACGTGAGCCACGACGGGTAATTTTCCGACTTTTCTTTAGGAATTGATTGCTGGCCTTACATATTTAGTTTGAGCAAGTTTTCAGACCGATTGGAGGGGTGAACAGATCTAGATAATTGTGAAATTCGAAGGTGAAATATAAATGTCCTTTTTTTTACTAGGCGTCGTCCTAGGCGTCGCCGTCGTCATTGCTTAAGCTCCCTAATATGATAAGCGCTCTCCCATGCGCTGGTCTGCCAGTTTTGCAACGTACGGATGTTATTCACGATTTGCGGAACTTCGAAGAACAGACGACTGAGCTCAGCGAACGAATGTCAGTGAGCTTGTGTTTCATAGACAGGACAATCAACCTCTCCTAGACACCTTTATTCAAATGAAGACTGCATTGTTTTCAAAAGAAAAACAAGTAAAATGACCGTCTCGAGGAAGCATTTTCGCAAGCGAATCAGCTGCACGTTTTATTGTATTACGTAATCTAGTTATGCAAACCCTCCACTACGTCTCGGGTTTGCACAACTGTCTCGAATGTTTCAAACCCTCCTTGAGTTTAGATGAGGCTATGTAAACACGGAAAAAGTGCCCTATTGCTGGTTTTCAGTGTCACGCCATTCAAAATAGATCAAAATAAAAATCAAAACCGGTCAATAGATTAAGTCCAGAATCTGGGAAATGAAACAAGGTAAACATGCAAAGACTCTCAATCAATCAATCAATCAATCAATCAATAACTTTATTAATGTGTCAAATACATTCTAGCCGAGGATAAAAAAACCCTCTACTAATAGGGGACACATAAAATAAATAAAATAAATTATAAAATTTAAAAACCTAAATTTGATATTTACAATAAAAAGAGACTAAAATTCAACTACATTATTTACAGTAATTC